>NC_069508.1:163457461-163555966 GCF_027579735.1 Bombina bombina | reverse complement strand
CCCCGTGGAGCTTAAACTTGGTTCTTAAAGTTCTTCAGGGAGTTCCGTTTGAACCCCTTCATTCCATTGATATTAAACTTTTATCTTGAAAAGGTTCTGTTTTTGATGGCTATTTCCTCGGCTCGAAGAGTCTCTGAGTTATCTGCCTTACATTGTGATGTCTCGCTTGATCTGATTTTTCATTCAGACAAGGTAGTTCTCTGCGTACCAAACCTGGGTTTTTACCTAAGGTGGTTTCTAACAGGAATATCAATCAAGAGATTGTTGTTCCATCATTGTGTCCTAATCCTTCTTCAAAGAAGGAACGTCTTTTGCATAATCTGGACGTAGTCCGTGCCTTGAAGTTTTACTTACAGGCTACTAAAGATTTTCGTCAAACATCTGCCCTGTTTGTCGTTTACTCTGGACAGAGGAGAGGTCAAAAAGCTTTGACAACCTCTCTCTCCTTTTGGCTTTGGAGCATAATACGCTTAGCCTATGAGACTGCTGGACAGCAGCCCCCTGAAAGGATTGCAGCTCATTCTACTAGAGCTGTGGCTTCCACCTGGGCCTTTAAAAATGAGGCCTCTGTTGAACAGATTTGCAAGGCTGCGACTTGGTCTTTGCTTCACACCTTTTCAAAATTTTACAAATTTGACACTTGCTTCTTCGGAGGCTGTTTTGGGGAGAAAGGTTCTACAGGTAGTGGTTCCTTCCGTTTAAGTTCCTGCCTTGTCCCTCCCATCATCCGTGTACTTTAGCTTTGGTATTGGTATCCCACAAGTAATGGATGATCCGTGGACTAGATACACTTAACAAGAGAAAACATAATTTATGCTTACCTGATAAATTTATTTCTCTTTGTAGTGTATCCAGTCCACGTACCGCCCTGTCCTTTTAAGGCAGGTCTAAATTTTAATTAAACTACAGTCACCACTGCACCCTATGGTTTCTCCTTTCTCGTCTTGTTTTGGTGGAATGACTGGATATGGCAGTGAGGGGAGGAGCTATATAGCAGCTCTGCTGTGGGTGATCCTCTTGCAACTTCCTGTTGGGAAGGAGAATATCCCACAAGTAATGGATGATCCGTGGACTGGATACACTACAAGAGAAATACATTTATCAGGTAAGCATAAATTATGTTTTTTCTGAAAATGTCTTCACTGATGTACAGGCTGGCAACCCAGTTACTGAACTTTAGTCTAGCAGAATCTAATATAGCTATGGTGGACTATTTAGGCTAAATAGTATTGATGTCAAGAGCATCACTCATTCTCTGTCAGTTTTGCTTATTTTGTAGGATTTACAGGATATGGGCATGGCCATAATTTCTGTGAAAGTTACCGTACTTTCCAGTACATAGAAGTTCCCAACAGTAAGGAATGAAGCTGTGGACTCTCCTTATATTAAGAAGGAAAACATAAATTATGCTTACCAGATAATTTCATTTCCTTCTGTATAAGGAGAGTCCACGGCCCCCACCCGTGTTCTCCGATGGGCAGCCCCCTAAATTATATTTTTCTTTTGGCACCATTTATACCCTGATATTTCTCCTACTGTTCCTTGTTCCCGCTACAAAATGACTGGGGGATAGGCGAAGTGGGAGAGGTATTTAATCCTTTGGCTGGGGTGTCTTTGTCTCCTCCTGGTGGCCATGTTCAATATTTCCCAACAGTAAGTATTATTTGTTTATTTCTAATGACACAGTGAGTCTACGGATCATCTCTAATTACTATTGGGAACATCACTCCTGGCCAGCAGGAGGAAGCAAATAGCACCACAGCAAAGCTGTTAAGTATCACCTCCCTTCCCTCCAACCCCAGTCATTCTCTTTGCCAACGTTAAAAGCAGAGAGGTGGTAAAGTTTAGGTGTCTGAAAGAAGATTCTTCAATCAAGATTTTATTATTTTGAAGTAGAGCAAGTTTGCTCTGCTCCTTCCTGGGGTTTAGCCGTAGTCCATGTCAGTCTCTTCAGTAGAGCAGTGGGGGCATTTAAGCAATTGGGAACTTGTGTGGTATAATCCTCACTGCGCCTCCCAAACAGTTGTTGCTGCCTTGTCTTGAACGCCTGAGTATGATTATTCAGTCTTTCTTTGCTTTTCATAGGTCCATGTGAGGAGGTGTGCCTGTCAAACCAAGTGAGCTGCCCTGCTCACTTGGTTTGACAGGCACACCAGTCCAGGCGCCATCCTTTCAACAAGCAAACTCTCATATGGAGATGTTGTTATCTTCTGCGTTCTCACGGATGGAAGGTGAATTTGGGAAAGAGTTCCTTGATTCCAGCTACAAGGGTAGTGTTCCTGGGACCATAATAGATTCCTTATCAATTAAAATATTTCTGACAGAGGTCAGAAAATCAAAGATCCTCACCTCTTGCCTGGCCCTTCAGTTTTCTCCTCAGCCGTCAGTGGCTCAATGTATGGAGGTGATCGGCCTGATGGTAGCTGCCATGGACATCATTCCGTTTGCCCGGTTCCATCTCAGACCTCTGCAGTTATGCATGCTCAGGCAATGGAACAGGGATTATGCGGATCTGTCTCCACAAATTCATCTGGATCAGGCGACAAAAGACTCTATTCCTCAGGATCATCTCTCCCAGGGAACCTGCTTTTGCAGACCCATCTGGGTGATTGTGACAACGGACGCCAGCCTGCTGGAATGGGGTGCAGTCTGGGGCTCACTAAAGGCTCAGGGGACATGGACTCGGGAGGAGTCTGTTCTCCCCATAAACATCCTAGAGCTGAGGGCAATCTTCAATGCTCTTGTGGCCTGGCCTCAGTTAGCTTCAGCCCGGTTTATCAGGTTCCAGTCGGACAACATAACTTCAGTGGCTTACATCAACCACCAGGGAGGAACTCTGAGTTCCTTGGCCATGACAGAGGTAGCCAAGATTATTCAGTGGGCGGAGACCCACAACTGCTGTCTATCTGAGATCCACATTCCAGGAGTGGACAATTGGGAATCAGATTTTCTGAGCAGACTTTTCACCCGGGGAGTGGGAACTCCATCCGGAGGTGGTTTCCAACTTGATTCTCATATGGGAACAGCCGGAGCTGGATCTCATGGCATCTCGACAGAATGACAAGCTCCTGAGGTACGGGTCGAGGTCAAGGGATCCTCAGGCTGTACTGATAGATGCTCTGGCGGTCCCTTGGAATTTCAGTCTAGCATACCTATTTCCTCTGTTCGCTCTCCTTCCTCGGGTCATTGCTCGAATCAAACAGGAGAGGGTGTTGGTGATCCTCATTGCACCGGAGTGGCCTCGCAGGATCTGGTATGCAGACCTAGTGGAGATGTCATCTCTCCCACCTTGGAGACTTCCACTGAGGAAGGACCTTCTACATCAAGGGCCTTTCCTTCACCCAAATCTCGTTTCCCTGAAGCTGACTGCTTGGAGACTGAATGCTTAATTTTATCTAAGCGTGGTTTTTCTGAGCCGGTCATTGAGACCGTGATTCAGGCTTGTAAACCTGTTACCAGAAATATTAACTATAAGATATGGCATAGATATCTGTATTGGTGTGAATCCAGATGTTACTCTTGGAGTAGAGTTCGGATTTCTAGGACTGTCCCTTTAAGATGTTATCTTGGAAAGTTTTGTTTCTTGTTGCATTTTTTTCTGCTCGTAGAGTCTCTGAGCTCTCGACGTTGCAGTGTGAATCCCCTTACCTTTTTTTTCATTCGGATAAGGTAGTTCTGCGTACTAAGTTAGGGTTCTTCCCTAAAGTGGTTACGGATAGGAATATTAATCAAGAAATCGTTGTTCCTTCTTTGTGTCCTAACCCTTCTTCTCCTAAAGAGCGTCTGCTGCACAACTTAGATGTCGTGCGTGCGTTGAAATACTATTTACAGGTGACTAAGGATTTTCACCAGTCTTCTGCTTTGTTTGTTGTTTTCTCTGGGAAACGCAAGGGTGAGAAAGCTATGGCTACTTCTTTATTTGTGGCTGAAGAGTATAATTCGTTTGGCCTATGAAACTGCTGGACAACAGCCTCCTGAGAGAATCGCGGCTCATTCCACGATGACTGCTTCCTCTTCCTGGGCATTCAAAAATGAAGCTTCTGTGGAACAGATTTGCAAGGCTGCAACTTGGTCCTCTACACACTTTTTCAAAATTCTATAAATTTGATACTTTTGCCTCGGCTGAGGCTTCTTTTGGGAGAAAGGTTCTTCAGGCAGTGGTGCCTTCCGTTTAGGTTTCCTGTCTTGTCCCTCCCATATCATCTGTGTCCTCTAGCTTGGGTATTAATTCCCAATAGTAATTAGAGATGATCCGTGGACTCACCGTGTCATTAGAAAGAAAACTAAATTTCTTTCATGCAATTGGCAAGAGTCCATGAGCTAGTGACGTATAGGATATACAATCCTACCAGGAGGGGCAAAGTTTCCCATACGTCAAAATTCCTATAAATACACCCCTCACCACACCCATAATTCAGTTTTACAATCTTTGCCTCCTATGGAGGTGGCGAAGTAAGTTTGTGCTAAGATTTCTACATTGATATGCGCTTCTCAGCATTTTGAATCCCGATTCCTCCCAGAGTACAGTGAATGTCAGAGGGATGTGAAGGGAGTATCACCTATTGTCATGCTACTGTCCCTTTAATTAGAGGCATGCACCTTTTTCTCACTCTGCCTATTTAACCACACCTCTGATAACTTTTAGTTGCTTGTTATTGTGGCATGTGTTCACTTCTCTGGAATACAGCACCTAAAGCCTATTCATTTGTATTAACTTAAGTACAAGACTTGCATGCTCATTTTCTGAGCATTCTGGATTTTCATTTACTCAGTAGCTGCAATCAGCTGTGTGCAGCTCTGCCGTTCTCTGACACACCTTTCTCACAGCCTGGATCACAACCAGACCTGCAGACTGCATCAGCCGCCATAACAGCGTGTCTCCTCTGAGCAGAGCCTGCTCTATCTGGGATCCCAGCACCGGTAACTACACTATATGCAATATTGCGTGAGAAAGGTATGTTATTTTGCTACAAGTCTAAAGTAACAATTTATAACGTGTAATTTGTATTATTCTAACAGCCTTAATAGTAATCCACATACCAGTAGCCTGATTTCTATTCCTGTAGTTTCCTATCTGTATCCTTAACCAGTGTTGATAACAATTGTTATTCTATTAACCCTTTGTGGGGCTTGGGGCTATGTGAATATATGACCTGCTCTCACATGTTATCAAGGGTTAACATACTAAACTGCCTATTTACTGACACTTATATAAAAGGTTGTATAAGGATTATAAGCAGGCTACAAATACATAAGAAATTAGATTAACCCCTAATTCCTTAACTCTGTAAAAATAGATTCAGTAAACAGCATTACACCTATTGAATGCAATGGTTTTCCTCACGGGAGATCTATTTCATAGGTTCTCTGTTATCGGTCGTAGAGATTCATCTCCTACCTCCCTTTTGAGATCGACAATATACTCCTCTCATATTCCATTACCTCTACTGATAGCCAAACCAGTAATGAAACGGTTATCTGCTATATGTGGATGGGTGTCTTTTGGTAAGTATGTTTTCATTACTTAAGACACTCTCAGCTATGGTTTTGCACTTTATGTATTTATATAAAGTTCTAAATATATGTATTGTACTTATATTTGCCATGATTCAAGTTCAGTATATTTCCTTTTGCAGACTGTTAGTTTCATATCTGGGAAATACAGTTTTTATGAAAAATGTATTTTCTTACCTGGGGTATAGTCTTTTTTTCAATTGACTGTCATTTTAAATTCTCGGGCAGAATTAGGCTTGCAAGGGCACAAAATACCAAAGTATATTGCGTAATTTTTGGCGCAAGATTTTTTGGCGCAAAGTTACGCTCGATGAGGCAAATTCGTCACTTCCGGCGTGTTAGTTGATGCCGAGTCCTTTCACAAGGTTGCGTCTTCAATGACGCGAGTGTGTCATTTCCGGATGTTGTTAGCGCCAAAAAATGTTTTCTGTTTGTGTTGTGCGTCATACTTGGCGCCAAATATTTTCATTATTTTAAACCCCATTCCTATATGCCTCTTGCCTTTTTTCTCTATCAGAGGGCTATGCTGTTTGCATTTTTTTCCCATTCCTGAAACTGCCATATAAGGAAATTGATCATTTTGCTCAATCTGATCCTGTCTCAGAATTCACTGTTGGAACCCTGCTGCCTGATAACAGTTCTACCAAAGCTAAGTGCATTTGTTGTAAACTTGTGGAGATTATATCTCCAGCTATGGTTTGTAATAGTTGTCATGATAAACTTTTACATGAAGATAATGTGTCCATCATTAATAGTACATTGCCTGTTGCTGTTACTTCAACATCTAATGTACAAGATATACCTGTGAATTTAAAAGAATGTATTGATGATTCTATTCAGAAGGCTTTGTCTGCCATCCTGCTTTCTAATAAACGTAAAAGGTCTTTTAAAACTTCTCATAAAGTTGATGAAATTTCAAATGACCGACAACATACTGTATTATCCTCCTTTGATGAGGATCTATCTGATTCAGAAGATCCTTCCTCAGATATTGACACTGACAAATCTACTTATTTATTTAAAATGGAATATATTCTTTCTTTGTTAAAGAAGTGTTGATTACATTGGATATTGAGGAAACTAGTCCTCTTGATATTAAAACTAGTAAACGTTTAAATTCTTTTTATAAACCTCCTGTGGTTACTCCAGAGGTTTTTCCAGTTCCTGATGCTATTTCTGACATGATTTCTAAGAAATGGAATAGGCCTGGTGGTACTTTTATTCCTTCTTCAAGGTTTAAAAAATTGTATCCTTTGCCAGCAGTTACAAAGCAGTTTTGGGAAAAGATCCCCAAAGTTGATGGGGCTATCTCTACTCTTGCTAGACGTACTACTATTCCTATGAAAGATAGTACTTCTTTTAAAGATCCTTTAAATAGGAATCTTGAATCTTATCTAAGGAAAGCCTATTTATATTCGGGTCATCTTCTCAGGCCTGCAATTTCTTTGGCTGATGTTGCAGCTGCATCAACTTTTTGGTTGGAAAATTTAGCGCAACAAGAACTGGATTCTGATTTGTCTAGCATTGTTCGCTTGCTTCAACATGCTAATCATTTTATTGTGATGCCATTTTTGATATCATCAAAATTGATGTTAAATCTATGTCTTTAGCTATTTTAGCTAAAAGAGCTTTGTGGCTTAAATCTTGGAATGCTGACATGACTTCTAAGTCCAGATTGCTATCTCTTTCTTTCCAAGGTAATACGTTATTTGGTTCTCAGTTGGATTCGATTATTTCAACTGTCACTGGGGGGGAGGGAGTTTTTTTGCCTCAGGATAAAAGATCTAAGGGTAAATCTAAAGCTTCCAACCGTTTTCGTTCCTTTCAACAAAATAAGGAACAGAAACCTAATCCTTCCCCCAAGGAATCTGTTTCCAATTGGAAACCTTCTTCAAATTGGAATGAATCCAAGCCATTTAAGAAACCAAAGCCAGGCCCCAAGTCTGCATGAAGGTGCGGCCCTCATTCCAACTCAGCTGGTAGGGAGCAAATTAAGATTTTTCAAGGATGTTTGGACAAATTCTGTCCAAAATCAATGGATTCTGAGTATTGTTTCTCAGTGGTACCAAATAGGATTCAGAGTAAGACCTCCTGTGAGAAGATTTTTTCTCTCACGCATCCCAGCAAATCCAGTAAAGGCTCAGGCTTTCCTGAAGTGTGTTTCAGACCTGGAGTTTTCAGGGGTAATCATGCCAGTTCCGTTTCAGGAACAGGGTCTGGGGTTTTATTCAAATCTATTCATTGTCCCAAAGAAAGAAAATTCATTCAGACCAGTTCTGGATCTGAACATTTTGAATCATTATGTAACTTTCAAAATGGTGACTATAGGACTATTCTGCCTTTTGTTCTGCAAGGGCATTATATGTCCACAATAGACTTACAGGATGCATATCTTCATATTCCGATTCATCCAGATCATTATCAGTTTCTGAGATTCTCTTTTCTAGACACGCATTACCAATTTGTCGCTCTTCCTTTTGGCCTAGCGACAGCTCCAGGAATCTTTTCAAAGGTTCTCGGTGCCCTACTCTCTGTAATCAGAGAGCGGGGTATTGCTGTGTTTCCTTATTTGGACGATATCTTGGTACTAGCTCAGTCTTCACGTTCTGCAGAATCTCACATGAATCAACTAGTGTTGTTTCTTCGAAAACATGGTTGGAGGATCAATTTACCAAAAAGTTATTTGATTCCTCAGACAAGGGTCACCTTTTTAGGTTTCCAGATAGATTCATGACTCTGTCTCTAACAGACAAGAGACGTTTTAGATTGGTTTCAGCCTGTCGGAACCTTCAGTCTCAGTCATTCCCTTCAGTGCATGGAAGTTTTAGGTCTCATGACTGCAGCATAGGACGCAATCCCTTTTGCTCGTTTTCACATGAGACCTCTCCAGCTTTGTATGCTGAACCAATGGTGCAGGGATTATACAAGGATATCACAATTAATATCCTTAAATTCCAATGTTCGACTATCTCTGACTTGGTGGTTAGATCACCATTGTATAGTTCAATGGGCCTCTTTTGTTCGTTCAACCTGGACTGTGATCACAACAGATGCGAGTCTTTCAGTTTGGGGAGCTGTTTGGGGATCTCTGACAGCACAAGGGGTTTGGAAATCTCAAGAGGCGAGATTACCAATCAATATTTTGGAACTCTGTGCGATTTTCAGGGCTCTTCAGATTTGGCCTCTGAGAGAGAACCATTCATTTGTTTTCAGACAGACAATATCACAACTGTGGCATATGTCAATCATCAGGGTGGGACTCACAGTCCCCAAGCTATGAAAGAAGTATCTCGGATACTTGCTTGGGGCGTAATCCAGCTCCTGTCTAATTTCTGTGGTTCATACCCCAGGTATAGACAATTGGGAGGCGGATTATCTCAGCCGTCAGACTTCACATCCGGGTTAGTGATCCCTCCATCCAGATGTGTTTTCTCAGCTTGTTCGGATGTGGGGTCTTCCAGAAATAGATCTGATGGCTTCTCATCTAAACAAGAAACTTCCCAGGTACCTGTCCAGGTATCTTCAGACGGAAGCAGTGGATGCGTTGACACTTCCTTGGTGTTACCAACCTGCTTATATTTTCCCGCCTCTAGTTCTTCCAAGAGTGATCTCCAAAATTATTATGGAACAATCATTTGTGTTGCTGGTAGCTCCAGCATGGCTTCACAGATTTTGGTATGCGGATCTTGTTCGGATGTCCAGTTGCCAACCTTGGCCACTTTCATTAAGGCCAGACCTTCTGTCGCAAGGTCCGTTTTTCCATCAGGATCTCAAATCATTAAATTTGAAGGTATGGAAATTGAACGCTTAGTGCTTAGTCATAGAGGTTTCTGATTCTGTGATTAATACTATGTTGCAAGCTCATAAATCTGTTTTTAGAAAGATTTATTATCGAGTTTGGAAGACTTACATGTCATGATGTTCCTCTCATAAATTCTCTTGGCATTCTTTTAGAATTCCTAGAATTTTACAGTTTCTTAGGGATGGTTTGGATAAGGGTTTGTCTGCAAGTTCCTTGAAGGGACAAATCTCTGCTCTTTCTGTTTTATTTCACAGAAAGATTGCTAAGCTTCCTGATATTCACTGTTTTGTTCAGGCTTTGGTTTGTATCAAGCCTGTCATTAAATCAATCTCTCCTGCTTGGAGTCTTAATTTGGTTTTGAAGGCTTTACAGGCTCCTCCATTGAGCCTATGCATTCTTTGGACATTAAACTACTTTCTTGGAAAGTGTTGTTTCTTTTGGCCATCTCTTCTGCTAGAAGAGTTTCTGGATTATCTGCTCTCTCTTGTGAATCTCCTTTTCTGATTTTTCATCAGGATAAAGCAGTTTTGCGGACTTCATTTAAATTCTTACCTAAGGTTGTGAATTCTAACAACATTAATAGAGAAATTATTGTCCCTTCCTTGTGTCCTTATCCTAAGAATTCTTTGGAGAGATCTTCACATTCTTTGGATGTAGTGAGAGCTCTGAAATATTATGTTGAAGCTACTAAAGATTTCAGGAAGACTTCTAGTCTGTTATCTTTTCTGGTCCTAGGAAAGGTCAAAAGGATTCTGCCGTTTCCTTGGCATTGTGGTTAAAGCTTTTGATTCATCAAGCTTATTTGGAGTTGGGTCAGGCCCCGCCTCAGAGAATTACTGCTCGTTCTACTAGATCAGTCTCCACTTTGTGGGCTTTTAGGAATGAAGCTTCAGTTGATCAGATTTGCAAAGCAGCAACTTGGTCTTCTTTGCATACATTTACTAAATTCTACCGTTTTGATGTATTTGCTTCTTCAGAAGCAGTTTTTGGTAGAAAAGTTCTTCAGGCAGCTGTTTCAGTTTGATTCTTCTGCTTATGTTTTAAGTTTTTTCCTTTCATTTATGAGAATAAATTTATATTTTGGGTTGTGGATTAATTTTTTTCAGCAAAAAATGGCTTTTTATTTTATCCCTCCCTCTATAGTGACTCTTCTGTGGAGTTCAACATATTGGGTATTGATATCCCATACGTCACTAGCTCATGGACTCTTGCCAATTACATGAAAGAAAACCTAATTTATGTAAGAATTTACCTGATAAATTAATTTCTGTAATATTGGCAAGAGTCCATGAGACCCACCCTTTTTATGGTGGTTATGATTTCTTTTGTATAAAGCACAATTATTTCCAAATTCCTTTGTTGATGCTTTTTACTCCTTTCTTTATCACCCCACTACTTGGCTATTCGTTAAACTGAATTGTGGGTGTGGTGAGGGGTGTATTTATAGGCATTTTGAGGTTTGGGAAACTTTGCCCCTCCTGATAGGATTGTATATCCCATACGTCACTAGCTCATGGATTCTTGCCAATATGAAAGAAATGAATTTATCAGGTAAGTTCTTACATAAATTATGTTTTATGCTTACCTGATAAATTTATTTCTTGATACAGTGAGTCCACGGCCCGCCCTGTTTATTTAGACAGTTTTTGTGTTGTAAACCTTAGGCACCTCTGCGTTACTTCCTTTCTCTCTCTTTTTCCTTCGGTCGAATGACTGGGGTTGGAGGGAAGGGAGGTGATATTTAACAGCTTTGCTGTGGTGCTCTTTGCCTCCTCCTGCTGGGCAGGAGTGACATTCCCAATAGTAATTAGAGATGATCCGCTGACTCACTGTGTCAAGAAATAAATAATAAATCAGGTAAGCATAAATTTCATTTTTTGTTAGCCTCTGAATATAACAAGGTCCTATATGATATCTTTTTTTGCCTTTCTTACTATAAAGGCAGTATGACACAACCTTTTTTTAAAACTAATATTCCTCAAACTAACATAAGAAACCAAGGAGAGGTCTTCACAGCTCTGTTGATCTTCGTAATGTCAACATCATCAGTGACAAATTGTACACTAGCTCAAAAGGATAATGTTACAAAACTTATACAAGTAAGGTTTCACTGTGCATGTGCCTTCATACAAGTTGTTATGGTGTTAATGCACCAGTGGAGTTCATTCTGTCAAACAAAAAATGAGAAAAAAAGGTTTATAAAGTTGTAACATATATAGACATGCATTAACAGTGTGTCATACTGTAGGCCTGGTCTGTTCCCCAAGTCATCTTTGGGGAAGACCTTTTTTTTTTCTTTCTTTCTTAAAAAAAACAGCCAAGCTAGAACCTACTTGACTGAAGCCATCTGGAAGCTGAGGGGCGTGCACAGATGATTAGTATAAAGACTTCTAAGAAGTTTGTTTTTCTTACTCAAGAGAAACAAGGTGTTGCACACGCCAGAAAGACTTCACTTCACATATGATCAAATTGATTCACTATACGTATAGTTTCTTTGTCTAAATTTTACATAACTACTGTCATGTATCGTATTATTTATAGAAAATCTGTGATTTCTTTTTCCTTTTAAATGGATTATGTTCTGTTTCTTTTATGGAAGTTACATATCACTTGTTATTCATGTTGTTCTTTAGGAGCCCTCACACAAAACACTCTAAGCTGACAATAATGTAGTATAAAATCAGTTTGGTATATTATAATTGTTGTTGGTGTTGCAGGTTGGATACCAAGCAGGAAGCAATGGCCAACCTCTGCCAGCCCGATACACTAATGACTTGGATAGTGCCTTGGTGCCAGTGATACACGGAAGCACGTGCCAGCTGAACGAGGGGCCTGTCACTATGGAACTGCTGTTTTATATCCTAGAAAACATCTCATAGGGATGACATCCATGTCTCCTTATAGACTGCCACCGGCCAAACCATTTGCACTTTAAACATGAAAGATCCATCTTTCTTTTCTTTTGCTAACACTAGTATTAGGTCAGGGTGCGGGAACGGACTATACAATTAGAACTCTTTAAACCTTCTATGCATCGTAAGTTGGGAGGATGATATTGCTTTTACTGATGCCTTGTTTGAATCCACAATGGTGGAGCTCAGTCTCACTGAGTATCCTGGAACTGGTCATGTAACGTACGGAGAGGCCCTGAAGGGCTAGTGTCACCTTCATTCTCAGCTTGGTTAAAATAAACCTAACCACAATCAGGAATTTCACTCTGACCTCATCTAAGCCATCACTATGGACCTCTTTGCTTGTTTTCTTTTATCTTCTTCAAGTTTACATTGTCAGGCCAGCCTGAGCCTTTTATGCTGTTTGATTTCTGACACATTGATGCATGGCAAGGGGAATATGTCACACTGCCTGAGAGTATTACAGTCCGGTCACATGCATGAATCCAGCCAGCTCAGTTTTGTTGGAGCAGAAATTTTATTTTTATTTTGTTCAAAAGCGCACAAGACTTTACTCACACCTGTGTCATTTTGAATAACTATAAGCTAATTTATTGGCTCATTAGAGCATGTGCAAAAAAAATGCTAATTTCAGGAATACTCGAAATACAAACTATGTTGTGTTGCTAATATCTTAGACGAACCAAATGCAGATCTAAGACTCTCCCAGGTAGGCAGCGTATTCGCTTGTGTGTAGGTTGGTATAAACGGTGTTATAGGATTATACCGAGTATCTACTTCCAGACCATAAGCTAAGTTGCTGTATGATTTTCCCCAGAACATAGTTTGTATCTAAGACAAAGAAAACCATGTTCTTTAGATCTCAATTTTGAGTCATTGAGCTATGGGACTGCATGAGGTCAGAAATAAAGTATGATTCACCCACACTTAATTAGCTAAAAAAAAGTGTATACTTGTTTCCCTGAGTATTAAGTATTAACAGTACCCAGTATTAGAGGAACTCAGAGGCATTTTCTATTAAAAGCTCCAATCTATTTTGTAAAAAAAAGTCTGGTAAAATAACTTCCAATACTCAGTTCTCACGTGACACAGTTGCAGATCTGACACATTTAAATATAACTATATATATATATATATATATATATATATATATATATATATATATATATATATATACACACACATACACACATATACTGTATATATATATATATATATACACACATATACTGTGTATATACACACACATACACACACATATACTGTATACACACATATACTGTATATACACACACACACACACACATATACTGTATATACACACACACACATACACAACGGCAGTGATGTAGGACTGTATCCTTGCACATTGTGCAATTATGAAATATGTTTTTAATAACCCTTTGCCTGCCATAGAGAACTCCAAAGCAATACCTAAAAGAGTGAACAATCCAAATGTAGAGCCTTAGCAGATAACACGCACGTGCAGAAGGGGAGGATGACACTGGCGCTCAGCTGTTTGCAGATTGAAGCTAATCATGTTAAAAACATGGTCTGGTTCATGTGCTGTGAGCGGTGTGTGGGATTGCAAGGAGCCATTATTGCTAACAAACGGTAAACGAGGTGAGGACTTTGTGTTAAGCTCTTTTTTTTTTACCAATGGATAAGTGGCTCATTGTGCGTGGTGACTGGATTTGTGGAATCACGGCAGGAGCCTGAATCAATCAGTCTTAAAGGGACACTGAACCCAAATTTTTCTTTCGTGATTCAGATAGAGCAGCAATTTTAAGCAGCTTTCTACATTACTCCTATTATCAATTTTTCTTCATTCTCTTGGTATCTTTATTTGAAAAGCAAGAATGTAAGTTTAGATGCCGGCCCAATTTTGGTTAACAACCTTGGTTGTTCTTGCTGATTGGTGGATAAATTAACCCACCAATAAACAAGTGCTGTCCAGAGAAAAATTGTCTGGCTCCTTAGCTTAGATGCCTTATTTTCCAAATAAAGATAGCAAGAGAACAAAGAAAAATTGATAATAGGAGTAAATTATAAAGTTGCTTAAAATTGCATGCTCTATCTGAATCGCGAAAGAAAATTTTTTGGTTCAGTGTCCCTTTAAAGGGACATGAAAGCCAAATTTTTTCTTTCGTGATTTAGAAAGAGCATGTAATTTTAAACAACTTTCTAATTTACTTCTATTATCTAATTTGCTTCATTTTTTTGATATCACTTGCTGAAAAGCATATCTAGATATGCTCAGTAGCTGCTGATTGGTTGCTGAACCTAGAGGCCTTGTGTGATTGGCTCACACATGTGCATTGCTATTTCTTCAACAAAGGATATCTAAAGAATTGAGCAAATTAGATAATAGAAGTAAATTGGAAAGTTGTTTAAAATTGCATGCCCTATCTAAATCATGAAAGTTTAATTTTGACTAGACTGTCCCTTTAAGTCCAGAGGTAGGAAGCAGTTTATGGGACAGGGGCATTATTGTGCAATACTACCCCTGTTTAATTTACTTTACACAAAGGGTGAAGGTTGCATTGCAGCTGATTTGGTAGAGGCTGATAGAGTAAAAAGCAGGGGATAAATACATAAACGTTAGCCAGGTGGCAACACACACTTGGATACATGCTTTTATCATAACTAATATCAAGCGACGGAAACTAATATAAATGACAAACCAGTGCTCTCTTGACCGTCAGTTTTGTGAGCGGCCCAGCAGTGGAACAGTTAATAAGGGAACTACACCTTGCAGTTTGCATTCAGTAGTCTCCTTATTGCTCTAATTAACTGTTTCACTACTGGGTCGCTTACAAAACTGGCCATAGAGGGAACACTGATGACAACACAAAATGTTTTATATCAACTTATAACTGAAATTAGATTTTTACATTCATTAGACAGAACAGTTATTAATACCCAAGCTAATTGTCCGGTTTCTACACATGTAATGTCTGCTGTAGTTGCATTTATCCAGTAAAATAAAACACACCTTGATTTTAGTTCTTCCTTTAACAGATGGTTGAACTGTAGCCATGCAAATGTAACCGAGCTGCCTGTGCTCTCATGGGGGAATCCTAATATCCAGCTTATACCACACGTGCACATCATTGGGGTGTGTACTGGGGACATGTATTATCCTGTAAAGACACATAGCTTGCGCAATCAGGCATCTGTTAATAAAGTCATCACTCAAACAAAATATTTTATCATGCAGAACTATTAAACACAATCACGCTCCTACAACATCCTATGCTGCTCCAGCTAAGGAAGCAGCCAGTGACTGGAGCATATGTATGTCTGTCTGTCTACACCTAATCGGCTGAATGACCATATTTGGATCATGCTAGATTAGTAACTGAGTGTTTAATTTTTACTAAAATGTCCCTTCAGTTCTGAGCTGTATGTTCAGTGAGGGTTGTGACATACATACAACTCTCCCCCTCACACATCAGGCTGGTACAGTCTTACAAAATGAGAATCTGTTCAGTTGCATTGTCACCTCTGGGGTAGTCGGAGATCTTTAAGGACATAAGAGGGGAGCTGTCAGTTTAATAAATAGATATGGGCCGTAAGCTACCTGATTTAATTTATGTTGCACTGAGTTACTGCGATCCATCCTCTGATTGGATAATTATAATGTAGCTCTGGGGGGGAAAAAAAAAGATGAAATAAGAATAAGGTATTCGTCTCTGGAGCAGATTACTCCATTTATTCCATGTATTAAACAGCTGTGTAAATACAGATAGTAGTTTGTACGCTCACAGTTAACATCTGAGAACTGGAACATTGTGTCTACAGGAATTTGTCCTCCATGCTTTTGTAACTGTTGGATAATTAAACATGTCATTTGTCCTGTGTTGTGTTTCTTCTGTGTGTGATGTTTGTCTCTAGGTCGCTTGTGCACTGCACGAAACCAGCATCACATGGTCCTGCTCAGAGGAATCGCTCCTTTTCTAAAAAAATATATATATATACTGTATTTTACTTGTATTAAAAAAAACCTTTACCACAGCCCCTCTAAAGCATTATTATATGTCTAAAAAATATTTTAATGCCATTTGTTATTGAAGCAAAAAAAAAAAGCTTCAGTAACGGTGTCGTCTGTCTTTGTCACCCTGTTGTATGTGTGGTTAGACGCTGAGCACCTGTTGTGTGTGAGCTTTACACGCCCGGGGACCTGTTGTGTGTGAGGTTAGAGGCCGGGCACCTGTTGTGTGTGAGGTTAGAGGCCGGGCACCTGTTGTGTGTGCAGGCTACATCCCGGGGACACGTATGTGTGCATTAGATGCCAGGAACTATGTGAGCGTTATACGCTGAACACCTGTTGTGTATGTGTGTTACACGCCGGTCACCTCTTGTGGGTGCATTACACGCCAGGCATCTGCTGTGTAAGTGAGCTTTACACGCCAGGCATCTGCTGTGTAAGTGAGCTTTACACGCCAGGCATCTGCTGTGTAAGTGAGCTTTACACGCCAGGCATCTGCTGTGTAAGTGAGCTTTACACGCCAGGCATCTGCTGTGTATGTGAGCTTTACACGCCAGGCATCTGCTGTGTACGTGAGCTTTACACGCCAGGCATCTGCTGTGTACGTGAGCTTTACACGCCAGGCATCTGCTGTGTACGTGAGCTTTACACGCCATGCATCTGCTGTGTATGTGAGCTTTACACGCCAGACATCTGCTGTGTATGTGAGCTTTACATGCTAGAGACATGTTGTGTGTTTGCTTTACACACTGGTGACCTGTTGTGTGATTGGCTTCACAAGGACCACTAAAAAAAAAAAGACAGTTTTAGATATTTATAGGTATGCAAAAGTGCTGGGAATATATGCTCTGTCTCTGATAATGACCTAATGTTGCAAGAAAGTAATCATTACAAAATGTCACTAATTTTAAAACGCTATTTTGTAACTGAAACTACTTGTGTCTTTGGGGCCTGATGATTACAAACTCACCGGCATGGACAGAAATCTCGCAAAATCATATTATATTGTAATGTATGTGTCTCTTTCACAGCCTGTGTAAATTATTTAAGGGATCTCACCAGAGTGGAGAGCTTTAGTTCACCAGTCCTTTGTGTGAAGCAGTAAAGTCTGAAGTTGGTGGTCATGTAGGTGCTATTGCACTTACCAAGTATTGTTCTTGGATATGGGATTATATCCCACACATCCTGAGTTTAGCAAATGTTATTGAGACATAAACATCATCCGCCGAAAACAATAACGTACAAAAGTAACAACAGATTTTACAGGAGAAATATAAAACTTGCAGCTTGGATTTCTCTGGTTTAGGTACTTACAGGCCGGTGTTGTTTTTCCTGTCAACAAATGTTAACCTCTGGCTGTCAGAGAGGGCTGTTGCTCATTACCTACAAATTAACTGCAGTCCCTAATGGTTGACAAACTTACAGTGCAAGCTGCACATTTGACTCTTTAAAGGGGACACTAAACCCAATTTTTTTCTTTCACGATTCAACTAGAGCAGCAATTTTAAGTTATCAAATTTTCTTTGTTCTCTTGCTATCTTTATTTGAAAAAAGCAGGAATCTAAGCTAAGGAGCCAGTCTATTTTTGGTTCAGCGACCTGGATAGCGCTTGCTACATTTAGCCACCAATCGTCAAGAACCACCCAGGTAGTGAACCAAAAATGGGCTGGCACCTAAGCTTACATTCTTGTTTTTCGAATAAGGATAGCAAGATAACAAAGAAAAATTGATACTAGGAGTACATTAGAAAAGTTGCTTAAAATTGCATTCTCTATCTGAATCGTGAAAGAAAAAAATTGGGTTTAGTGTCCCCTTTAAAGAGTCAAATGTGCAGATTGCACTGTAAGTTTGTCAACCATTAGGGACTGCAGTTAATTTGTAGGTAATGAGCAACAGCATTAGCAATGTTGGGTTTAGTATCGCTTTAAGACATATTGAGCCATCTTTAGTTGTGTGATACAGTCGTTTTTACTGGTTCACATAAGTAAGATAAAAGCAGCACATGAGTAAATTTACTTTGCATTATGAATTTGGCTTCCCATTTTGCAGCACATTTTAAGGCTCTCCTTTTCTGTAATAAGCTGCATGTGACGTGCATGATAGATAAATCCAGCAACATGAGAGCTAACACTCTCCAGAAATCTGCACATTATACCTCACTTCTAATGCAAAACAGAATTCATTTTCCAACAATGAGCTTGCTTCACTTGTAAAGTAATGAGAATCATTATATAACATGACTTTTTGTTTTAAATATAAAATGTATTTTCCTTTAATAAAATTTTTATTTTGTAAAGCAAAAAGGTGACGTTGCATTTTATTCTGTAAAGCAAAAAGGTGACGTTGCATTTTATTCTGTAAAGCAAAAAGGTGACGTTGCATTTTATTCTGTAAAGCAAAAAGGTGACGTTGCATTTTATTCTGTAAAGCAAAAAGGTGACGTTGCATTTTATTTTGTAAAGCAAAAAGGTGACGTTGCATTTTATTCGCACACACATAAAAGTTTGATAATAAAAACAGTGACAGTCTACGCGTGGTGTCATTTCTGTTTAATTCCATGTACGATTAGATACATTAAATCCACATTTGTAATAAATAAAATTCTTCCTCTAACAGTCTGACCAATACTTTAAACATGGCACAAAAACCTTATCTCGACTATGGAAAAATAAATAAAAATGCTGTCACCCTTTCTATACAATAGAGGACTGTAACAATCCTGCAGGCATTTCTAGCAAGAAAGGGGTTATAGAACCTAATCCTCTTTCTTTGTTACTGCCTGTAACTGGCGTATAGAACCAAGAAAGCGTTTGCTCACGTACCAGACAGAAGAGTGACCAAGTGCTGACAAACTGAAGGGGATAAAAGGCACTTTGAGTTGCACAGCAGAATAGTCAGATCCCTCTGAGTTCTGACAGTTAAAGGTTTCTGCATTGATGAACTAAGACTGAACAAACAGTTAACGAGCGCCATACCTGGGGACAGAATCCCTATTCATCAGCTCAGTCACTAGCATGTAAAATGTCCCATGGAAGGGTTAAATCCTGTAGGACTGATGTTTTGCTGGGAGCCCAAAATTAAACCTATTGAGATATGGGGCCCTTTTTATCCCTTAGCACCTGTAGCACATTCATGTTAATAATAGAGTCCTGCAACAAAAAAGGAGTGCTTCATCCACAAATGTTAACCCACGGCTGCCCATACATGTTAACCCGCAGCTGCCTTTATTGCTGTTCATACACGTTAACTGCCTCTTACTCTGTGTACACGTTAACCCTGGACCGCACCTATTACACAGCATTTGTGTTATCCAGGGCTGCTCCCATTTCTGACAGCCAATGGGTTATGGACTTATGTTAGAAGCTTTATTGCAGGAGATCCGGAATCTTGTTGGATTTGTGTCAGTCTTTGAGAATCATAAACTTGATTCTGTGTTTACATTCAGTCTGCGCACAGGGGCGGCAAATACAGTGCAAAGCTCTATGGCTCTGTGGTTGGGGTCATTTCTGCACAGATTGCTGCAAACATTCCGCATGTTGAGTTTCTTCTCTCTTCTACAATCCTAAAAGTGACCATGGGGATTAATTAATGCTCTGCAGTCTTTGGTGAGTTACCCCATTCACTGTTAAGCAGCAGGATCCCGAGCAACCCCAGCTAGTTAGCAAGGGGTTAAATGCAGCTTCTTTATTTGCAGGAACTGTACACTCCTAGTAGTCAGTGAGTCTTCTGGGGAACAAAAACAATACTTTAATTACAGGTAAGAAACACACATAAAACAATTATAACTTTTGTGAGAAGTTTGCAATTTATTGTGCCCGTTTCTGACTATATATATATATATATATATATATTTATATTATACAGCAGAGCCTAAATCTGAGTCAATATGCAGCAGAATCACTATATAGTATAGTCTAAATCACTACACCGCAGAGCCCCAGTCTAAATCAGTATACAGCAGAGCCTAAATCTGAGTCAATATACAGCAGAATCACTATATAGTATAGTCCAAATCACTATATAGCAGAGCCTGAGCCTAAATCTGAGTCAATATACAGCAGCATTACTATATAGTATAGTCTAAATTACTAAACAAGAAAAGCCTAAATCTGAGTGAATATACAGGTAGCCCTCACTTTACGCCAGGGTTAGGTTCCAGAAGGAATGGTTGTAAATCGAAACCGTTGTAAATTGAAACCCAGTTTATAATGCAAGTCAATGGCAAGTGAGGGAGATAGGTTCCAGGCCCCTCTCAAAATTGTCATAAGTAACACCTAATACATTATTTTTAAAGCTTTGAAATGAAGACTTCAAATGCTAGACAGCATTATAAACCTAATAAAATAATCACACAACACAGAATATATAATTAAACTAAGTTAAATGAACAAAAACATTTGCTAAACAGCATTATAAACCTAATAAAATAATCACACAACACAGACTTCACTTGCATTTTTCTGCAAACAGTTCTTTCTATGCATTCCAATCTGGACTGATTTATAGACAGCAAGATCTTGTTCCTTTAAAATCTGTTTGATTGCTCAGGTCTGGTTAAACTGATTAATTTCAGCTTGCTTGGCTTTGCTACAACACAAGCGGACAGCTCCGCCTACTGGCTATTTTAATAAATGCACTGCGTCTCAATGCTTTTCAATAGCAGTCACATGACTGGGAAAAAAAGGTTGTTATTCTGAAATGGTGTAAATTGAACCGTTGTAAAACGAGGGCCACCTGTACAGCACAATCACTATATAGTATAGTCCAAATCACTATACAGCAGACCCAGAGCCTAAATCTGAGTCAATATACAGCAGAATCAGTCACTAGTATAGTCTAAATCACTATACAGCAGAGCCTAATTCTGAGTCAATATATAGTATAGTCTAAATCACTACACCGCAGAGCCCCAGTCTAAATCACTATACAGCAGAGCCTGAATCTAAGTCACTATACAGCAGAGCCTTAGGGGCTGATTTATCAAGGGCAGAAAGACCCCTGATGCCCCTTTTCCTATGTGAGCCTTGAAGGCTCGCCGTAAATAGCAGTTATGAAGAAGCGGTCTTAAGACCGCTGCTCCTTAACTGGTCCGCAGACTCTGAGGCTGCGGACATCAATCCGCCTGATCTTGTACGATCGGGTTGATTGACACCTCCTGCTAGAAGCCGATTGGCTGTTAATCTGCAGGGGGCGGCATTGCACCAGAACTGCTTGTGCACTGTTAAATGCTGACAGTGTATGCTGTCAGAATTCAGCGATCTCTGTCGGACATGATCCGCTGAGCGGATTATGTCGGACAGATACTTGATACAACGGCCCCTAAGTCTGAGTCACTATACAGCATATCCAGAGTTTAAGTCACTATACAATTTTAAAAATTCTGATTATGCTTTCACGGTTTCTGTGTAACTTTAACACATTAGGACCATTCTTTGTATATTTATGTACATCTTTTGCAAATTACATTGCACTTAGTTTTCAGTATTAAGTTTTAATAGAAGAAATACAGACAGCTTCAGTTTCCCAGAGTGCTTCATTACTTTCTATGAGCCTGATAAAATATTTTTCTCCAACATTGGTGTGTCCGGTCCACGGCGTCATCCTTACTTGTGGGATATTCTCTTCCCCAACAGGAAATGGCAAAGAGTCCCAGCAAAGCTGGTCACATGATCCCTCCTAGGCTCCGCCCACCCCAGTCATTCTCTTTGCCGTTGCACAGGCAACATCTCCACGGAGATGGTTAAGAGTTTTTTGGTGTTTAAATGTAGTTTTATTCTACTATCAAGTGTTTGTTATTTTAAAATAGTGCTGGTATGTACTATTTACTCTGAAACAGAAAAGGATGAAGATTTCTGTTTGTAAGAGGAAGATGATTTTAGCAGACAGTAACTAAAATCGATTGCTGTTTCCACACAGGACTGTTGAGATGAAGTAACTTCAGTTGGGGGAAACAGTTAGCAGTCTTTTCTGCTTAAGGTATGACTAGCCATATTTCTAACAAGACCATGTAATGCTGGAAGGCTGTCATTTCCCCTCATGGGGACCGGTAAGCCATTTTCTTAGTTAAACATAAAAGAATAAAGGGCTTCAAAAAGGGCTTAAAAACTGGTAGACATTTTTCTGGGCTAAAACAATTGCTTTACTAGGCATATTATGCAGATTCTAACTAATTATTGGTATTATAATCTTGGGGAACGTTTAGAAAAACGGCAGGCACTGTGTTGGACACCTTTTTCAGATGGGGGCCTTTCTAGTTATAGACAGAGCCTCATTCTGGGACTGTATAGGGGTTAAATGTAAAAACGGCTCCGGTTCCGTTAATTTAAGGGTTAAAGCTCTGAAATTTGGTGTGCAATACTTTTAATGCTTTTAAGACACTGTGGTGAAATTTTGGTGAATTTTGAACAATTCCTTCATACTTTTTCACATATTCAGTAATAAAGTGTTTTCAGTTTGAAATTTATTTGAAATAATCTTTATTGTCAAAAAGGAAGACAAGAGACATATCTAATACATCATGCCCCTAGTTCAGATAAACATATTTATATTCATTGTTACAGTCTCAGGACCTCTTATCATGTTCGATAAAGTTTTATAATTCCATATATCTGTCTCAAACAACATGAAAATGAGTTGGAGGATGAAACAACTTCTTTCAGCAATTAGTATATCCATCTGGCTTTCCCAATGTATCTCCATCATTACTGAAATCTCTGAAAGTCCATAGAGTCCTAGGAAAAGCTCCCACCTACTGAAGTTGCCTTCAGGCATAGGAAATATATGAGGTCCTGTTTATTTTCCTGAAGTAGGAACGAAATTATCTATAGTCTTCCTTCCCCTCCCTTTTCTAATGTGTTTTCCTTTTATTTTAATAATTATAAACATTAAACATAAACTTTTGAAACTGTAAAACAATAAACTCATAACTGTATAACCTTTCCTGTCGAGCAGAGAGAGAACCATCAAATTGTATCTAAGATGTATATAAGTTCCCCATAAAAGACTTAGTGGTAATAAGTTTAGGAGAGATCCCCTATCGTGTTATAACTCTTGAAAGACTTAAATTTCCCTTATCTCACTTTTATCTCTGTTCATGATCCAGTGGACCCAAATCTTTTGGAAATGTGTTGTTGTATCCTGCAACCAAGAGGCAGATTCTGACATAGCATATATATTATCTAACCTGTTAATCACTTCTGACCACGTTGGTGAACCTGTTCTCCAGTGTTTGGCTATACATATCCTCGTGGTTGTACAAAGTATATTTATGAATACATTGGTAGCTAAGTTTAAGGATTCATCTGAAACATGCAAGAGGGCCTGCGCCGCCGTTAGCGTCATAGATTTATCTAATAGGATACTTATCAATTTAGAAAGTTTGTTCCAAATTTGTTTAATCTCCCCACATTCCCACCACATATGCATATAATTTCCAATTTCTGCACAGCCTCTGTAACAGAGTCTACTTTTCTGCAATGTATAATGTGCAGTTCTTATGGGTGTAAGATACCACCTGTAAGATGTTTTAATAGAATTTTCGATAAGGTCTGCGCATATCAGCCCCTTGCTAATCCTAGAAAGTATTTGTGTCCATCTGTCATCATCATATGTTTCACCTAAGTCTTTTTCCCAATTCTCATGAAGCGGCAATTTGGAGCCTTTTTTTGCATCTTGTATTGCCAAGTACAGTTGTGATATTAGTTTTTTATTTCTACCTGGGGTTGCAATAATGCGTTCTGTTGTAGTGTATGGGTTTAATGGTTTGTTTTGTCTGTATTTGTATATTGTGGTGGATATCTGAAGATATAGGAACCAATGTAAGGTGTCCGGCTGAAGTTTATCTTTCAGTTGGGTGTATGTGAGCATTTTACCTTTATCTAAAAAGTCTGCAACTCTGTAGAGGCCCTTATTTTCCCACTTACATATTAGTGTTTGAAATTCTGCAGGAAGTATAGCACCCAGTGGTATTATCTTAGTACCCTTGGGTATGAGGCCTAGAGAAGATGTGAGGTATTTCCACATATGCTTGGACTCCTCTGTCACCTTGAGTTTGTATAGTGTTTTGTTTGTAGTGTTTGAGGTGTTCCAAACAATCGTGGCTGGATCATTCACCCCAGCTAAGTCTGCCTCTAGTCTAGTCCAAGTTATTTCTCGACAGTTTTTGCTTATCAGGGTAATTTGTGATAACCTAGCTGCCTGATAGTAGTCTAACAAATTGGGCACCCCCACTCCCCCCAGCTGTTTGTGTTGTTTTAATAGTTGGGAGGCTATTCTAGCTGTTTTGGGTCCTCGTAGGAACCTAATTAGGTCCATCTGGAGATCTGCTAGCTCTCTTTGCGGTACTTTGATTGGTAATGCTCTGAAGAGATATAATATTCTCGGTAGAATATTCATCTTTATAATCGATAATCTGCCATACCAGGAGAAACACCCCCTCCTCCATCTACCCAAATCCCTTCTTACGGTCTTAAAGATCTCAGTATAGTTTGCCTTATAGAGTCCCTCTAGTGTGTTTGTTATGTTAACTCCCAAGTATTTGATATATTTTTTAGCCCACTTAAAGTCAAAATTCGCTTCTATCAACTTACGAGTATGTAGTGGTAGTGTCAGTGGTATAGCCTCACACTTATCTGAATTTATTTTGAAGCCTGAGATTTTTGAAAATTCATCAATGACTTGATATAGATGAGGGAGTGATCTTAAAGGTTTCGTCAATGTAAGCAAAATGTCATCCGCAAATAAGGTGAGTTTATATTCTTCTTTGTTAATTTTTACTCCGGTAATGTCTTTTGCTCCCCTGATGTAGGCCGCTAAAGGTTCTATGCTTAGTGCAAATAATAGAGGAGATAGCGGGCAGCCCTGACGTGTCCCATTTAATATTTTAATTGGCCTAGACTGATGGCCCGTTGCTCTGATAGTTGCTGTTGGGTCTGAATACAGGTTTTTAATAGCCGTCATGAATTGTCCTTTGAAACCCATGAATGTTAGTGTCTCAAACATATATTCCCAGTCGACCCTATCAAACGCCTTCTCTGCGTCCAGAGATAGGAGCAGAGAAGGCGTTTTTGTCCCGACCAAGTACTCCAACAGAGACACCGTTCGTCTCACATTATCTGGGGCTTCCCTTTCTTTTATGAATCCTACCTGGTCGGGATGTATCAATGAGGGTAGATATAATTTGAGTCTATTTGCTAAAATTTTTGTAAAAATTTTTAAATCTTGGTTAATCAATGAGATCGGCCTATAGTTTTGGTATTTTTTGGGATTCCTTCCTGGTTTGGGTATAACCACTATTTTGGCCTGCAATATGTCCTGTGGGATACGGGTACCCTGCATGATGTCATTGCAGAATTTGTGCAAGTGGGGGACCAGACATTTTTTAAATACTTTATAATATTCACCTGAGAACCCGTCAGGACCCGCCGCCTTGCCTATTTTAAGATCTTTTATTGCTAGGGCAATTTCGTTTATTGTTATTTCTGTGTTTAAGGCTTCCATGTCTGTAGCATTAAGTTTCGGGAGTTTAGCCTTTTGCAGAAAATGGTGTCTAAGCGTTTTCGTCTGAGTAGTATGTTGAACTTTTTTCCCGTCATAAAGAGATTCATAATATTGTGCAAAGCAGTCCGTTATGTCTTGAGGGTGATATATTAGCGTCCCGTCTTCTTTTTGTAGTTGTTGTATAGTTAGATTTTTCGTCCTTTCCCTTAGTTTGTGAGCTAGAAATCTATCTGGCTTATTAGCATATATAAAGTAATGTGCCTTCAACTTATGCATAGCTCTGAGGGAGTTCTCATTTAAAATCTTAGCTAGTGTTTGTCGCTTATGTGTAAGTTTATTGAAAATATCTGAGGTTAGTGTGCTTCTATGTTGGATTTCAAGCGTTTCTATTTCCTGTTGGAGTATCTCTATGTGAGCCTTAACTTTTTTTGTGTATAGAGCTTTTTCCTTTATCAATAAACCTCTTATGAATGGTTTGTGAGCAGCCCACGTGATTGTTGGGGTGGTTTCTGGGGTTGTGTTTATCTTCCAGTATTCTGTCAAGTTATGCATAATTTTGTCATATAATTCAGGTTTTTTCAATAAATTTGGATCATAAGTCCATGACCTTTGTCTGTCCACATTGACCAGTCCCTCTAATTGTATCTGGATAATAGAATGGTCTGACCAGACACATGCATGAATTGTGGAGCTGTGTAAACTGGGGAATAGAATCTGACTAATAAATATATAATCTAATTTGGTATAAATTTTGTGTGCTGGGGAGTAGTAAGTATGGTCATTCGTCTGCCCATATAACGTTACCCAGGTATCTATCACATTATGAGATTCTAAGATATTCTTAATATTTTTAGAGATGGAATTATGTCTGGTTTGTTTATTAGTGAGTTTGTGGGGCGTATCTACTTTGTGTGTTTTCAGATTAATATTAAAGTCTCCGGCTAATATGATTTTTGATTGTGACCATTGTGTCAGTAGGTGTGACAAGTGGTGAAAAAAGTTGTGCTGTTGTTCATTGGGTGCGTATATATTGCAAAGTGTAAGCGAGGTGTCTAGCATACGTCCTCTCACTATAAGATACCTGCCCTCTTTATCTGTCAGCACTTCTTCTTTGATAAAGTTAAGTGCATCATGTATAAGTATTGACACTCCTCTCTTTTTTTTGTCAGTCGTGGAGTGGTATTGTTGCGTGAAATATCTACTCCAATATTTGGGTATTTGATTATTTGTAAAATGGGTTTCTTGCAAGAATATAATATTAGCATTTAGGTTGTGATACTGTGTAATTGCTGTTTTTCTTTTATTATCCGTATTTAACCCCCTTACATTATGTGAGATTATTCTTATCTTGGGAGTCATGAGTCAGTTCCCCTCCCCTTCTCTACCTGTAGCTGACCAATATCTTCACTTGCAATGTTATGAAATCCTCTGCTCTCCTGTATAACTTTTCCTGATGGAGAAACTTTCGTCTCACCTGCTCGACGGTACATAAAATAAATTGAAATAAACAAAAAACAAACAACAATAAACATTTGACAGTTTGAAATTTAAAGTGACAGTAACGGTTTTATTTTAAAACGTTTTTTGTGCTTTGTTGACAAGTTTAAGCCTGTTTAACATGTCTGTACCATCAGATAAGCTATGTTCTATATGTATGAAAGCCAATGTGTCTCCCCATTTAAATTTATGTGATAATTGTGCCATAGTGTCCAAACAAAGTAAGGACAGTAATGCAACAGATAATGATATTGCCCAAGATGATTCCTCAAATGAGGGGAGTAAACATGATACTACATCATCCCCTACTGTGTCTACACCAGTTATGCCCACACAGGAGGCCCCTAGTACATCTAGTGCGCCAATACTTATTACCATGCAACAATTAACGGCTGTAATGGATAACTCCATAGCAAATCTTTTATCCAAAATGCCTACTTATCAGAGAAAGCGCGATTGCTCTGTTTTAAACACTGAAGAGCAAAAGGACGCTGATGATAACTGTTCTGACATACCCTCACACCAATCTCAAGGGGCCATGAGGGAGGTTTTGTCTGATGGAGAAATTTCAGATTCAGGAAAAATTTCTCATCAAGCTGAACCTGATGTTGTGACATTTAAATTTAAATTAGAACATCTCCGCGCACTGCTTAAGGAGGTGTTATCTACTCTGGATGATTGTGACAATTTGGTCATTCCAGAGAAATTATGTAAGATGGACAAGTTCCTAGAGGTTCCGGTGCCCCCCGACGCTTTTCCTATACCCAAGCGGGTGGCGGACATAGTAAATAAAGAGTGGGAAAGGCCCGGCATACCTTTTGTCCCCCCCCCCTATATTTAAGAAATTATTTCCTATAGTCGACCCCAGAAAGGACTTATGGCAGACAGTCCCCAAGGTCGAGGGGGCGGTTTCTACTCTAAACAAACGCACTACTATTCCTATCGAAGATAGTTGTGCTTTCAAAGATCCTATGGATAAGAAATTAGAGGGTTTGCTTAAAAAGATTTTTGTACAGCAAGGTTACCTTCTACAACCAATTTCATGCATTGTTCCTGTCACTACGGCAGCGTGTTTCTGGTTCGAGGAACTAGAAAAATCGCTCAGTAAAGAATCTTCGTATGAGGAGGTTATGGACAGAGTTCAAGCACTTAAATTGGCTAACTCTTTTGTTTTAGATGCCGCTTTGCAATTAGCTAGATTAGCGGCGAAAAATTCAGGGTTTGCTGTCGTGGCGCGCAGAGTGCTTTGGCTAAAGTCTTGGTCAGCGGATGTGTCTTCCAAGACAAAATTGCTTAACATTCCTTTCAAAGGTAAAACATTATTTGGACCTGATTTGAAAGAGATTATTTCAGACATCACTGGGGGAAAGGGCCACGCCCTCCCACAGGATAGGTCTTTTAAGGCTAATAATAAGCCTAATTTTCGTCCCTTTCGCAGAAACGGACCAGTCTCTAATTCTGTATCCTCTAAGCAAGAGGGTAATACTTCACAACCCAAACCAGCCTGGAAACCAATGCAAGGCTGGAACAAGGGTAAGCAGGCCAAGAAGCCTACCACTGCTACCAAAACAGCATGAAGGGATAGCCCCCGATCCGGGACCGGATCTAGTGGGGGGCAGACTTTCTCTCTTTGCTCAGGCTTGGGCAAGAGATGTTCAGGATCCTTGGGCGCTAGAAATAGTTTCTCAAGGTTATCTCCTGGAATTCAAGGAACTACCCCCAAGGGGAAGGTTCCACAGGTCTCAATTATCTTCAAACCAAATAAAGAGACAGGCATTCTTACATTGTGTAGAAGACCTGTTAAAGATGGGAGTGATACATCCAGTTCCAATAAGAGAACAAGGAAGGGGATTTTATTCCAATCTGTTCATAGTTCCCAAAAAAGAGGGAACATTCAGACCAATTTTGGATCTAAAGATCCTAAACAAATTTCTCAGGGTACCATCGTTCAAAATGGAAACTATTCGAACGATCCTACCTACTATCCAGGAAAATCAATTTATGACTACCGTGGATTTAAAGGATGCGTACCTACATATTCCTATCCACAAGGAACATCATCAGTTCCTAAGGTTCGCTTTTCTGGACAAGCATTACCAGTTTGTGGCACTTCCATTTGGATTAGCCACTGCTCCAAGGATTTTCACAAAGGTACTAGGGTCCCTTCTAGCGGTTCTAAGACCAAGGGGCATTGCAGTAGTACCTTACTTGGACGACATCCTGATTCAAGCGTCGTCCCTGTCAAAAGCAAAGGCTCATACGGACATCGTCCTAGCCTTTCTCAGATCTCACGGATGGAAGGTGAACAAAGAAAAAAGTTCTCTGTCCCCGTCAACAAGAGTTCCATTCTTGGGAACAATAATAGATTCCTTAGAAATGAGGATTTTTCTGACAGAGGTCAGAAAATCAAAACTTCTAAGCTCTTGTCAAGTACTTCATTCTGTTCCTCGTCCTTCCATAGCGCAGTGCATGGAAGTAATAGGATTGATGGTTGCAACAATGGACATAGTTCCTTTTGCACGAATTCATCTAAGACCATTACAACTGTGCATGCTCAGACAGTGGAATGGGGATTATACAGACTTGTCTCCGACGATTCAAGTAGATCAAAAGACCAGAGATTCACTCCGTTGGTGGCTGACCCTGGACAATCTGTCACAGGGAATGAGCTTCCGCAGACCAGAGTGGGTCATTGTCACGACCGACGCCAGCCTAGTGGGCTGGGGCGCGGTCTGGGAATCCCTGAAAGCTCAGGGTCTATGGTCTCGGGAAGAGTCTCTTCTCCCGATAAACATTCTGGAACTGAGAGCGATATTCAATGCTCTCAGAGCTTGGCCTCAACTAGCAAAGGCCAAATTCATAAGGTTTCAGTCAGACAACATGACGACCGTTGCATATATCAATCATCAGGGGGGAACAAGGACTTCCCTGGCGATGAAAGAAGTGTCTGCGATCCACATCCCAGGAGTGGAAAATTGGGAAGCGGATTTTCTGAGTCGTCAGACATTCCATCCGGGGGAGTGGGAACTCCATCCGGAAATCTTTGCCCAAATAACTCAATTATGGGGCATTCCAGACATGGATCTGATGGCGTCTCGTCAGAACTTCAAGGTTCCTTGCTACGGGTCCAGATCCAGGGATCCCAAGGCGACCTTAGTAGATGCACTAGTAGCACCTTGGACCTTCAACCTAGCTTATGTATTCCCACAGTTTCCTCTCATCCCCAGGCTGGTAGCCAGGATCAATCAGGAGAGGGCCTCGGTGATCTTGATAGCTCCTGCGTGGCCACGCAGGACTTGGTATGCAGACCTGGTGAATATGTCATCGGCTCCACCATGGAAGCTACCTTTGAGACAGGACCTTCTTGTTCAGGGTCCATTCGAACATCCGAATCTGGTTTCCCTCCAACTGACGGCTTGGAGATTGAACGCTTGATTTTATCAAAGCGTGGGTTTTCAGATTCTGTAATAGATACTCTGATTCAAGCTAGAAAGCCTGTAACTAGAAAAATTTACCATAAAATATGGAAAAAATATATCTGTTGGTGTGAATCTAAAGGATTCCCATGGAACAAGATAAAAATTCCTAAGATTCTATCCTTTCTACAAGAAGGTTTGGAGAAAGGATTATCTGCAAGTTCTCTGAAGGGACAGATCTCTGCTTTATCTGTTTTACTTCACAAAAGACTGGCAGCTGTGCCAGATGTTCAAGCATTTGTTCAGGCTCTGGTTAGGATCAAGCCTGTTTACAGACCTTTGACTCCTCCCTGGAGTCTAAATCTAATTCTTTCAGTTCTTCAAGGGGTTCCGTTTGAACCCTTACATTCCGTAGATATTAAGTTATTATCTTGGAAAGTTTTGTTTTTGGTTGCAATTTCTTCTGCTAGAAGAGTTTCAGAGTTATCTGCTCTGCAGTGTTCTCTGCCCTATCTGGTGTTCCATGCAGATAAGGTGGTTTTGCGTACTAAGCCTGGTTTTCTTCCGAAACTTGTTTCCAACAAAAATATTAACCAGGAGATAGTTGTACCTTCTTTGTGTCCGAATCCAGTTTCAAAGAAGGAACGTTTGTTACACAATTTGGACGTAGTCCGTGCTCTAAAATTCTATTTAGAGGCTACTAAAGATTTCAGACAAACATCTTCCTTGTTTGTTGTTTATTCTGGTAAAAGGAGAGGTCAAAAAGCGACTTCTACCTCTCTTTCCTTTTGGCTTAAAAGCATTATCCGATTGGCTTATGAGACTGCCGGACGGCAGCCTCCTGAAAGAATCACAGCTCACTCCACTAGGGCTGTGGTTTCCACATGGGCCTTCAAGAACGAGGCTTCTGTTGACCAGATATGTAAGGCAGCGACTTGGTCTTCACTGCACACTTTTGCCAAATTTTACAAATTTGATACTTTTGCTTCTTCGGAGGCTATTTTTGGGAGAAAGGTTTTGCAAGCCGTGGTGCCTTCCATTTAGGTGACCTGATTTGCTCCCTCCCTTCATCCGTGTCCTAAAGCTTTGGTATTGGTTCCCACAAGTAAGGATGACGCCGTGGACCGGACACACCAATGTTGGAGAAAACAGAATTTATGCTTACCTGATAAATTACTTTCTCCAACGGTGTGTCCGGTCCACGGCCCGCCCTGGTTTTTTAATCAGGTCTGATGAATTATTTTCTCTAACTACAGTCACCACGGTATCATATGGTTTCTCCTATATATATTTCCTCCTGTCCGTCGGTCGAATGACTGGGGTGGGCGGAGCCTAGGAGGGATCATGTGACCAGCTTTGCTGGGACTCTTTGCCATTTCCTGTTGGGGAAGAGAATATCCCACAAGTAAGGATGACGCCGTGGACCGGACACACCGTTGGAGAAAGTAATTTATCAGGTAAGCATAAATTCTGTTTCTTCTTAAAGACACAATGAGTCCACGGATAATCTTCATTACTTATGGGATATTCACTTCCTGGTCAGCAGGAAGAGGCAAAGAGCACCACAGCAGAGCTGTTAAATAGCTCCTCCCTTCCCTCACACTCCAGTTATTCTCTTTGCCTACGTTAGTGATAGGAAGCAGGTAAAGTGAGGTGTTAGTGTAGATTCTTCAGTCAAGAGTTTTTTGTTTTACGAGAGTGCTACTTTGTTCTGGGGTGTAGCCTAGTCCATATCAGTCTCTACAGTAGAGCTCTGGGAACTGGTGGGACATAAGTCTCACTGCGCCTCCCATTTTCAGCTTCCCCATATCCTTCAGCCTGAGATTATTACTGACTCAGCATTGTGAGGGAGAGGACCTCTCAAGCTTGGGAACTGCCCTACTGCCAGGCAGTGATTGAGGTAAGTACTGCCTTTTTCTGGGATCTAAGGAATCTCAGTGTTTGTTTCATTAGCACTACGGTACATAAGGGGTTAATGGTAAACCTTACTTATGTGGGGACAGTTTCAGACTTTCAGAAAAGAAGTCTTACTTGAGCATTGATTAGGTGCAGGTACTGGGGCTGGAGTTATGTTGCGAAGTTTATTTTCACTAAAATGGAGGGCTCTGGTGGTTTCACTTTAGTTTTTTCCCTGAGAGGGAAGCAGAGACTTGCAGCACGCCCACTAAGGGCGGGACTTCCTGTTTTTTTGGAGCCTCTGCTTGTAGCACTATTGCCAAGCAGTTTCAGATCTTCAGATGTGCTGCACTGGGGTTTATCTGGGCTAGAGCAGCATGTAGAACACTTTTCATGCGCTTTTAGCACAGATGCGGTCCTAGTTCGGTTTTTCTGGCAGGTTGCAATAACGAATCGTTTCTACAAGGGATCCGGTAGCATTGGTTAAGGTAAGAGCACCTCAGCAGGTTGCTGTGGTGCAGAGGTTTAATTACTGCTTACATTTTCTAACTGTTTTGTAACTACAGCAAAATTAGCAGTTTGTCAAGAGAAAAAAAAACCGTTTAAATTTAAAGAGACAGTAACGGTTTTTGATAATTTTATTTGATTGTTATTCCCAGTATTTTTTCTGCTCAATACCAATATTTTATGTGAAAAAATGGACCAAGATGAGGTGCAAGCTGTTACATGTGCTTTATGTCTTGATGCAAATGTGGAACCACCAATCCCTTTCTGTCCTACATGTATTGAAAGGACTGTGAATTTTAATGATAACATTTTTGCTGAGCCAATCTCCTCTCAGACAGATGTTGTTCAAGAGTCCTCTGATGAGGGTCAATTTCTGCAGCAACTTTCTCCCCAAGTGTCCCAAAAATTATCACCCTCACCAGCAGTGCCCTGCACGTCTACTGTAGTTCCTTCTGGAATTTCACTACAGGACATAGCTTCTCTTATGTCTACTACTATCTCTGATGCTCTGTCTGCCTTTCCAATGTTGCAGGGCCATCGCAAGAGAAAGTCCATTTCTGCAGTTAGCGATGTTTCTGATGCTCTGGTAGCTATCTCAGAAGTCTCTTCTCACAGATCTGAGGAAGAGGTTCCAGCTCTGGCATCTGAAGGAGAAATCTCAGATTCTGAGGAGGTGTTACCTTTGACCGACTCAGAAGTGGTATCTTTCAGGTTTAAACTGGAACATCTTCGTCTCTTACTTAGAGAGGTTTTAATTACCCTAGATGATAGTGACTCCACAGTGATGGTTGTCCCCCCAAAGTCTAGCAAATTAGACAGATATTATGATGTACCTTCATTTACAGATGTTTTTCCAGTTCCTAAGAAGGCCTCTGAAATTATTAATAGAGAATGGGAGAGACCTGGTATTCCTTTCTCTCCTCCTATTTTCAAGAAGATGTTTCCTATAGCTGACTCCGTTAAAGAGGTTTGGCAAACTGTTCCTAAGGTAGAAGGAGCTTTTTCAACCTTGGCTAAGAGAACTACTATCCCTATAGAGGATAGCTGTGCTTTTATAGATCAGATGGACAAAAAAATTAGAGGGTCTACTCAAGAAAATTTATGTTCACCAGGGTATGCAGTGGCAACCGGCGGTCTGTATAACTACTGTCACGAGTGCGGCAGCCTACTGGTTTGATGCTCTGGCCGATGCCCTCAGGCGAGAAACTCCCTTGGACGAGATCCAGGACAAGATAAAGGCTCTTAAGCTAGCTAATGCCTTTATCTCGGATGCCACCCTTCAAGTTATTAAGTTGGGGGCCAAAATTTCAAGCTTCTCTATCTTGGCTCGCAGGGCCTTATGGCTGAAACCTTGGTCTGCAGACGTTTCATCTAAGTCAAAGCTTCTAGCTGTCTCTTACAAGGGGAAGGCCCTGTTTTGTCCTGAGCTGAAAGAGATTATTTCTGACATTACGGGAGGTAAGGGTCACCTCACTCAGGACAAAAAGATTAGGCAGAAAGGAAGACAAAGTAATTTTCGTTCCTTTCGCAACTTCAAGGGATTGTCTTCCTCTTCTCCCTCAACTAAGCAGGAACAAGCTAAATCTAATTGGGAGACCCGCCCAATCTTGGAATAAGGGTAAGCAGTCCAAGAAGGCGGCCAATGACTCCAAGACAGCATGAAGGTTTTGCTCCCGATCCGGGACAAATGGATCTGGTAGGGGACAGACTTTCTTTTTTTGCTCAAGCCTGGGTTCGGGACGTTCAGGATCCCTGGACTATAGAAACAGTGTCTCAGGGATACAAGCTGGAGTTCAAAATTTGCCCTCCCAGGGGCAGGTTTCTAATTTCAAGGTTATCTGCAGACCAGACAAAAAGAGAGTTGTTTTTACATTGTGTAGAAGACCTCTTAGCTCTGGGAGTGATCGTTCCCGTTCCACATCAAGACACACCAGAGTCTAAACAAGTTTCTCAGAGTGCCATCCTTCAGGATGGAAACTATTTGTTCCATCCTTCCCTTGATCCAGGAGGGTCAGTTTATGACAACAGTAGATTTAAAAGACCCGTACCTGCATGTTCCCATTCACAGGGATCATCACAGGTTCTTAATGTTTGCCTTTCTAGACAAGCATTTCCAGGTTGTGGCTCTTCCTTTCGGTCTTGCCACGGCTCCCAGAATCTTCACAAAGGTTCTGGGGTCTCTTCTTGCGGTGCTTCGTTCAAGAAGCATTGCGGTGGCGCCGTATCTGGACGATATCCTAGTTCAGGCGCCGTCCTTTCAGCTAGCAAAATCACACACAGACCTGGTAGTGGCTTTCCTAAGGTCACACGGGTGGAAGGTGAATCTAGAAAAGAGCTCTTTAGTTCCTCATACAAGAGTGTCCTTTCTAGGGACCATCATAGACTCTCTGTCTATGAAGATTTTTCTGACAGAAGTCAGGAAATTAAAGATTATCGATACTTGTCGAGCTCTGCAATCTTCTCCTCGTCCTTCTGTGGCCCAGTGCATAGAGTTAATAGGTCTGATGGTAGCAGCAATGGACATTGTCCTGTTTGCTCGCTTTCATCTCAGAGCTCTGCAGTTGGGCGTGTTCAAACAATGGAACGGAGCTTATTTGGACTTGTCTTCTCGACTTCTATTGGCACAGGAGACAAAGGAGTATCTTCTTTGGTGGTTGTCTCTAGATCATCTCTCCCAGGGAACATGTTTTCGCAGACCATCCTGGGAGATTGTGACAACAGATGCTAGCCTTCAGGGGTGGGGAGCAGTTTGGGGCTCCCTAAGGGCTCAGGGGATATGGTCTCAGACAGTCTCTTTTGCCCATAAACATTCTGGAACTGAGAGCGATCTACAATGCTCTCCTGACCTGGCCTCAGCTAGCTTTGGTTCAGTTTATCAGGTTCCAGACAGACAACATAACATCAGTGGCCTACATCAATCATCAGGGAGGAACAAGGAGTTCCTTGGCGATCACAGAGGTTTTCAAAATAATTCAGTGGGCGGAGGCCCATTCTTGTTGTCTGTCGGCAATCCACATCCCAGGGGTGGACAACTGGGAGGCCGATTTTCTGAGCAGACAGACCTTTCATCCGGGGGAGTGGGAACTTCATCTGGACGTGTTCTCCAGTCTGATCCTCAAATGGGGTCAGCCGGAGTTGGATCTCATGGCATCCAGGCAGAATGCCAAACTTCCCAGGTACGGGTCGAGATCCAGAGATCCTCAGGTGGAGCTGATAGATGCTCTGGCAGACCCTTGGTCCTTCAATCTAACATATCTGTTTCCTCTGTTTGCTCTCCTTCCGTGAGTGATTGCCCGGATCAAACAGGAAAGAGCTTCAGCGATTCTCATAGCACCATCCTGGCCTCACAGGATCTGGTATGCAGACCTGGTGGAGATGTCGTCTCTACCTCCTTGGAGGCTTCCGCTTCGAAAGGACCTTCTGATTCAGGGACCCTTCCATCATCCAAATCTAGATTCTCTGAAGCTGACTGCTTGGAGATTGAACGGTTGATTCTAGCCAAGCGAGGTTTTTCTGACTCAGTCATAGACACTTTGATTCAGGCTCGTAAGCCTGTCACTAGAAGGATTTAGCGTGAATACCTTTATCGGGGTGAATCCAAGGGCTATTCCTGGAGTAGAGTTAGGATTCCTAGGATTTTATCTTTTCTCCAGGAAGGATTGGAGAAAGGATCATCTACAAGTTCTTTAAAGGGTCAAATTTCAGCATTATCTATCCTGTTACACAAGCGTCTAGCTGATGTCCCTGATGTTCAGTCTTTAACCAGAATTAGGCCTGTGTTTAGACCAGTTACTACTCCATGGAGTCTTAATTTAGTTCTTCAAGGGGTTCCGTTTGAATCTATGCATTCCTTAGATATCAAGTTGTTATCTTGGAAGGTTTTATTTTTAGTAGCGATTTCTTCTGCTTGTAGAGTGTCTGAGCTTTCAGCATTACAATGTGAGCCCCCTTACCTTATTTTTCATGCAGATAAGGTTGTCTTACGTACGAAATTTGGATTTCTTCCCAAGGTTGTTTCTGATCGGAACATTAATCAGGAAATTGTACCTTCCTTGTGTCCTAATCCTTCTTCTAAGAAGGAGAGGCTCTTACACAATTTGGATGTAGTTTGTGCTTTAAAGTTTTATTTACAGGCGACTAAAGACTTTCGCCAGTTTTCCTCTTTGTTTGTGGTATTTTCAGGCAAACATAGGGGTCAGAAAGCTACGGCTGTTTCTCTTTCTTTTTGGCTGAAGAGTATTATACGTTTGGCTTACGAAACTGCTGGACAGCAGCCTCCTGAGAGGATTACGGCTCATTCCACTAGAGCTGTTGCTTCCTCATGGGCATTCAAAAATGAAGCTTCTGTGGAACAGATTTGCAAGGCTGCAACTTGGTCTTCTCTTTACACTTTTACAAAATTATACAAATTTTATACTTTTGCCTCGGGTGAGGCGGCTTTTGGGAGAAAGGTTCTTCATGCAGTGGTGCCTTCCGTTTAGGTATCCTGTCTTGTCCCTCCCGTATCATCCGTGTACTCTAGCTTGGGTATTGGATCCCATAAGTAATGAAGATGATCTGTGGACTCATTGTGTCTTTAAGAAGAAAAGAAAATTTATGCTTACCTAATAAATTTATTTCTTCTTAGACACAATGAGTCTACGGCCCGCCCTGTCATTTTTAGACAGGATGTTTTTTATTGCAAGCTTCAGTCACCTCTGCACTTTGGCTTTTCCTTTTTCTTCCTAACTTCGGTCGAATGACTGGAGTGGGAGGGAAGGGAGGATCTATTTAACAGCTCTGCTGTGGTGCTCTTTGACTCTTCCTGCTGACCAGGAAGTGAATATCCCATAAGTAATGAAGATGATCCGTGGACTCATCGTGTCTAAGACATAAATTTATCAGGTAAGCATAAATTTTCTTTTCTAGTTTGGAGAGAAATTATAATGCAGACTTGACAGAGGCTGAACTCACTGAATTCTATAAGAAAAAGGGCAGAGCCTTGAAGTCCCAGCGAGATGAGATGCCTTCCATAGAAATTAATGAAGCTCTATGGGATACAGAATTTCACAGGGGAAATAGAAGGTAACTGGAGAACACCTGGAGCTGTATAAAATCTCGGTTTGCATCAATTACAAATTAAACTGCAAAGTTTTCACTACAATTTAACTCTTTTTTTTTTTTTTTTAACTGACGTTCCTGTCAGTTAAATACATGTATTGTGAATTTTGAACAAACTTTACTTGCATAAAGCTGGTGAGAAAATCGGCCTGGATCTAAATCACTATACAGCAGAGCCCGAGTCTGAATCAAAATACAGCAGAGCCCAAATCTAAGTCGCTATACAGCAGAGCCCGAGTCTAAACCCGCTATACAGCAGAGCCCGAGTCTAAACCCGCTATACAGCAGAGCCCGAGTCTAAACCCGCTATACAGCAGAGCCCGAGTCTAAACCCGCTATACAGCAGAGCCCGAGTCTAAACCCGCTATACAGCAGAGCCCGAGTCTAAACCCGCTATACAGCAGAGCCCGAGTCTAAACCCGCTATACAGCAGAGCCCGAGTCTAAACCCGCTATACAGCAGAGCCCGAGTCTAAACCCGCTATACAGCAGAGCCCGAGTCTAAACCCGCTATACAGCAGAGCCCGAGTCTAAACCCGCTATACAGCAGAGCCCGAGTCTAAACCCGCTATACAGCAGAGCCCGAGTCTAAACCCGCTATACAGCAGAGCCCGAGTCTAAACCCGCTATACAGCAGAGCCCGAGTCTAAACCCGCTATACAGCAGAGCCAGAGTCTAAACCCGCTATACAGCAAAGTCCGAGTCTAAACCCGCTATAAAGCAGAGTCTGAGCCACTATATAACAGAGCCTGAGTCTAAGTCACTATACAGCAGAGCCTGAGTCTAAGTCACTATACAGCAGAGCTTAAGTCTAAGTCACTATACAGCAGAGCCTGCGTTTAAGTCACTATACAGCAGAGGCTGGAGTCTACGACACTATATAGCAGAGCCTGAGTCTAAGTCACTATACAGCACAGCTTGAGTCTAAATCACTATACAGCAGACCCCCAGTGTAAATCACTATACAGCTGAGCCTGAGTCTAAACCCCTATACATTAGAGCCCAAGACTAAATCACTATACAGTAGAGCTCGAGTCTAAATCACTATACAACAGAGCTTGAGTCTAAGTCACTATACAGCAGAGCCCCAGTGTAAATCACTATACAGCAGAGCCTGAGTCTCTATACAGCAGAGCTTGAGTCTAAGTAACAATACAGCAAAGCCCGAGTCACTATACAGCAAAGCCCGGGTCACTATACAGCAAAGCCCCAGTGTAAATCACTATACATCAGAGCCCGAGTCTAGATCATTAAATATATAAATCTATAAGTGGTTACACAATAAAATGATACAATAAAACGTAGTAGTTTAAAGGACCAGTTAACACAGTAGATTTGAATAATCAACAAATGCATGATAACAAGACAATGCAATAGCACGTAGTCTGAACTTCAAATGAGTAGTAGATTTTTTTCTAACAATTTTAAAGGGACAGTCTAGGCCAAAATAAACTTTCATGATTCAGATAGAGCATGTAATTTTAAACAATTTTCCAATTTACTTTTATCACCAATTTTGCTTTGTTCTCTTGGTATTCTTAATTGAAAGCTTAACCTAGGCGGTTCATATGCTAATTTCTTAGACCTTGAAGCCCACCTCTTTCAGATTGCATTTTAACAGTTTTTCACCACTAGAGGGTGTTAGTTCACATATTTCATATAGATAACACTGTGCTCGTGCACGTGAAGTAATCTGGGAGCAGGCACTGATTGGCTAGACTGCAAGTCTGTCAAAAGAACTGAAAAAAGGGGCAGTTTGCAGAGGCTTAGATACAAGATAATCACAGATGTTAAAAACAGAATTTATGCTTACCTGATAAATTACTTTCTCTTGCGGTGTATCCAGTCCACGGCTTCATCCATTACTTGTGGGATATTCTCCTTCCCTACAGGAAGTGTCAAAGAGAGCACACAGCAGAGCTGTCCATATAGCTCCCCCTCTAGCTCCACCCCCCAGTCAGTCGACCAAAGGTTAGGAAGAAAAAGGAGAAACCATAGGGTGCAGTGGTGACTGTAGTTTAAACAAAAAAATTATTACCTGACTTAAATGCCAGGGCGGGCCGTGGACTGGATACACCGCAAGAGAAAGTAATTTATCAGGTAAGCATAAATTCTGTTTTCTCTTGCAAGGTGTATCCAGTCCACGGCTTCATCCATTACTTGTGGGATACCAATACCAAAGCTTTAGGACACGGATGAAGGGAGGGAACAAGGCAGGTACCCTTTAAACGGAAGGCACCACTGCTCGTAAAACCTTTCTCCCAAAAATAGCCTCCAAGGAAGCAAAAGTATCAAATATGTAAAATTTGGAAAAAGTATGCAGCGAAGAACAAGTCGCTGCCTTACAAATCTGTTTAACAGAAGATTTGTTTTTAAAAGCTCATGTGGAAGCCACTGCTCTGGAAGAATGAGCAGTAATTGTATCAGGAAGCTGCTGGCCAGCAGTCTCGTAGGCCAAACGGATGATGCTTTTCAGCCAAAAGGAAAAAAAGAGGTAACCGTCGCTTTCTGACCTCTCCTCTTACCAGAATAGACAACACAAGAGGAAGATGTTTGTCTGAAATCCTTAGTTGCTTGACGTTCCTTCGTCAAATACAGAGAGGGAACAACAACTTCCTGGTTAATATTCTTATTAAAAATAACCTTATGAAGAAAACCAGGTATGTAACGTAAAAACTACCTCATCTGCATGGAACACCAGTGGAAGGTGAAACATACTGTAAGGCAAATAACTCTGAGACTCTTCGAGTAGAAGAGATAGCTACCAAAACAAAAATTTATGAAACGTAAAAGTTCAAATGGAACCTCTTGAAGAACTGAAAGAACTAGATTTAGACTCCATGGCGGAGCCGCAGTCTTATGGACAGGCTAGATTCTCCTAAAGCCTGATTAGACACCTGTATGTCTGGGACCACTGCCAGACACTTGTCCTAGTGCTTAGAGCCGGCAAAGAGAATGACTGGGGGGGGGGGGTGGAGCTAGAGGGGGAGCTATATGGACAGCTCTGCTGTGTGCTCTCTTTGCCACTTCCTGTAGGGAAGGAGAATATCCCACAAGTAATGGATGAAGCCGTGGACTGGATACACCTTGCAAGAGAAAGTATATTATTATAACTGTGTTGGTTATGCAAAACTGGGAAATGGGTAATAAAGGGATTAAATATCTTTTAAAACAATAAAAATTCTGGTGTAGACTGTCCCTTTAAGTTCTCTATTTCTACTCCCTCTGTACCATGTGACAGTCATCAGCCAATCACAAATGCATACACATTTATTCTGCACATGCTCAGTAGGAGCTGGTGACTCAAACATTTTAAATATAAAAAGACTGTGCACATTTTGTTAATGGAAGTAAATTGGAAAGTTGTTTAAAATTGCTGCTGTATCTGAATCATGAAAGTTTAATGTTTGGCTTGAGTGTCCCTTTAAGTTCAGAAAAATGTCCAAAGATAATGTCCAAATTTAAATAATCCCAAAAAGTTCTTTGTATTGACTGGAACTAGTTTGTGCTACTGTAAGATTCACTCTAAACGTATATTCTTTTGTTAAACTAGGAGAAGGAATTGTGTTTCCGACATAATTGTGATAGCACTATTTAGACCCTATGCATGACTGTTTATAGTCTTATAGTATTTACATAGCAAATAGTACCAGGTTATTTACCTGTAGGAATACATTCCTGCTTCTGTACTCTTCATTTTTCAATAAAGAAATAAATAATAATAAAAAAAAAAAACATCACACATGACTTTATGGAGACTAAATATTAAAGAATTAAGTATAAAGTGTTAAACAACTACAATTATCATATAGAGCAGCATTTTTAAGAGACTTTTCAATTTATTTCAATGATCAAATTTAATTAAAGGGACAGTCAACACCAACATTTTTGTTTTTAAAAATATATATTAGCCCTTTATAACCCATTCCCCAGTTTTGCATTACCAACACAGCTATAATAATGCACATTTTACCTCTGTGATTACCTCATATCTAAGTCTCTGCAGACTGCCCGCTTATTTCAGTTAATTTGACAGACTTACATTTTAGCCAATGAGTGCTCACTCCACGGTAAATTCATGTGCATGAGCTCAATGTTATCTATGTGAAACACATGAACTAATGCCCTCTAGTGGGGAAAAACTGTCAAAATCCATTCACATTAGAGGCGGCCTTCAAGTTCTAAGAAATTAGCATATGAACTTCCTAGGTTTAGCTTTCAAACTAAGAATACCAAGAGAACAAAGCAAAATTGGTGATAAAAGTAAATTGGAAAGTTGTTTGAAATGACATGCCCTATTTGAATGAACGTTTTTTTTTGTACTTGACTGTCCCTTTAATTCTCTGGGTATCCTCTGCTGAAAAGCACACATTGGTAGGCTGGTAGCTTGCTGCTTATTGGTGGCGTCACACGTAGGCCTCTTTTGTTTTATTTTTTTTATATATTTATTTATAATCCAATTCATAGTCAAAGCGATACATGGCCAAAATACAAGACAAGATATATTACAAAGTTTAGAAAGAAACAATCAAAGTTAAAATTTCACAAGGTAATCAAGAGTAAAAATGAAAATGAGCCATTTAGACAAAATCTCGGTTATATAGGATCATTCTCTCTATCATTATTGGTATGACCGTTATAGCTTGAACAGGAATTGGATACTTTTTTTAAACCACTATGTGGTAACGTATGCCTCTTGTCATTGGCTCACAAAATGTGTTCAGCTAGCTCCCAGTAGTGCATTGCTGCTCTGGAGCTAACCTTAAAGGGATATGAAACACTCGGGCTCTGCTGTGTAGCGACTTAGACTCGGGCTCTGCTGTATAGCGACTTAGACTCGGGCTCTGCTGTATAGCGACTTAGACTCGGGCTCTGCTGTATAGCGACTTAGACTCGGGCTCTGCTGTAAAGCGACTTAGACTCGGGCTCTGCTGTATAGCGACTTAGACTCGGGCTCTGCTGTATAGCGACTTAGACACGGGCTCTGCTGTATAGCGACTTAGACTCGGGCTTTGCTGTATAGCGACTTAGACACGGGCTCTGCTGTATAGCGACTTAGACTCGGGCTCTGCTGTATAGCGACTTAGACTCGGGCTCTGCTGTGTAGCGACTTAGACTCGGGCTCTGCTGTATAGCGACTTAGACTCGGGCTCTGCTGTAAAGCGACTTAGACTCGGGCTCTGCTGTATAGCGACTTAGACTCGGGCTCTGCTGTATAGCGACTTAGACACGGGCTCTGCTGTATAGCGACTTAGACTCGGGCTCTGCTGTATAGCGACTTAGACTCGGGCTCTGCTGTAAAGCGACTTAGACTCGGGCTCTGCTGTATAGCGACTTAGACTCGGGCTCTGCTGTATAGCGACTTAGACTCGGGCTCTGCTGTAAAGCGACTTAGACTCGGGCTCTGCTGTATAGCGACTTAGACTCGGGCTCTGCTGTATAGCGACTTAGACTCGGGCTCTGCTGTATAGCGACTTAGACTCGGGCTCTGCTGTATAGTGAAACATTTTGTGCACTGCAGGGAAATCCATGTTTCATTGGTCCATTCTCAATTATAAACACTAGGTAGGGGCATAACACTCCTATGACAGTTAAAGGGACATGAAACTTAATTTTTTTTCTTTCATGATTCAGATAGCGCAGCAATTTTAGGCAACTTTTTAATTTACTCCTATTATCAATTTTTTGTCTTTCTTTTGCTATCGTTTATTTGAAAAGCAGGAATGTAAAGCTTAAGAGCTAAATGTAGCCTCCAATCAGTAATCGCTACCCAGGTGCTGAACCAAAAATAACCCGGGTCCTAAGCATACATTCCTGCCTTTTCAAATAAACATACCAAGAGAATGAAGAAAAAATAGGTGTAAATTAGAAAGTTGCTTAAAATTGCTGCTCTATCTGAATCATGAAAGAAATAATTTGGGTTTCATATCCGTTTTAACTATGTGTTTAACCCCTAAGTACCAAGTCAAAGCGGAAGAGAAAGACACAGGGTTTTTCTTTTGCACACTATATGCACAGTATCCTGCCTACCTACATCACACCGGTTCCTTGCATTTATTATCGTCTTACCTTGTGAGGAATCTGTCCCATCACCAACCACTTCTCTGTCACCGTCTGGAGGTCCTGACCATTGAGGGGCTCCCTGAGACAGACTTTTACTTCTAGTTTACCACCTGTTGTTTTTCTCCCATCAAACACCTATAAAAACAAACAGAAAACAGTGAACTACCGGAGCAGAACTCTTTACTTTCTAACTTTATTACTTCCAGTAAAAGAAATCACAAATATTAATAAAAAGGCCCAGAGCTACAGCTTCATGGTGTACTTTAGACCTGTGTTGTCCAGCCTAAAACACAGGGGCCACAATGAGGAGATCCTGCAGTTAAAATGGTCTTTCACACTTCAAAGTTCAGAATTGTGTGTGTGTTTAGCCCAGAGGGGTACATTAATGCCGATATCCACTCAACAAGTAAGTGCATGTTATAGCTAAAAACAAATAGCCTGAAGCAGCAGTGTAGTGCCGGATAGTGCAGTGCCAGTGTGCAGTTCAAGACAGCATTGTGCCAGAGTTCACAGTGTTGGAGTGTATAGTGCCAGACAGTGTAGTGCCAGATAGTGCAATGCCTAAGTGTGCAGTTGTGCTGGAGAGTGCGCAGTGCCAGACAGCATTGTGCTGGAGTGCGCAGTACCAGACAGCATTGTGCCGGAGTGCGCAGTGCCAGACAGCATTGTGCCGGAGTGCGCAGTGCCAGACAGCATTGTGCCGGAGTGCGCAGTGCCAGACAGCATTGGGCCGGAGTGCGCAGTGCCAGACAGCATTGTGTCGGAGTGCGCAGTACCAGACAGCATTGTGCCGGAGTGCGCAGTACCAGACAGCATTGTGCCGGAGTGCGCAGTGCCAGACAGCATTGTGCCGGAGTGCGCAGTGCCAGACAGCATTGTGCCGGAGTGCGCAGTACCAGACAGCGTTGTGCCGGAGTGCGCAGTGCCAGACAGCGTTGTGCCTGAGTGCCCAGTGCCAGACAGCATTGTGCCGGAGTGCGCAGTGCCAGATTGCACAGTGCCAGACAGCATTGTGCCGGAGTGCGCAGTGCCAGATTGCACAGTGCCAGACAGCATTGTGCCGGAGTGCGCAGTGCCAGACAGCATTGTGCCGGAGTGCGCAGTGCCAGACAGCGTTGTGCCTGAGTGCCCAGTGCCAGACAGCATTGTGCCGGAGTGCGCAGTGCCAGATTGCACAGTGCCAGACAGCATTGTGCCGGAGTGCGCAGTGCCAGATTGCACAGTGCCAGACAGCATTGTGCCGGAGTGCGCAGTGCCAGATTGCACAGTGCCAGACAGCATTGTGCCGGAGTGCGCAGTGCCAGACAGCGTTGTGCCGGAGTGCGCAGTGCCAGACAGCATTGTGCCGGAGTGCGCAGTGCCAGACAGCATTGTGCCGGAGTGCGCAGTACCAGACAGCGTTGTGCCGGAGTGCGCAGTACCAGACAGCATTGTGCCGGAGTGCGCAGTACCAGACAGCGTTGTGCCGGAGTGCGCAGTGCCAGACAGCATTGTGCCGGAGTGCGCAGTGCCAGACTGCACAGTGCCAGACAGCGTTGTGCCGGAGTGCGCAGTGCCAGACAGCATTGTGCCGGAGTGCGCAGTAACAGACAGCGTTGTGCCTGAGTGCCCAGTGCCAGACAGCATTATGCCGGAGTGCGCAGTGCCAGACAGCATTGTGCCGGAGTGCGCAGTGCCAGATTACACAGTGACAGACAGCGTTGTGCCGGAGTGCGCAGTGCCAGACAGCATTGTGCCGGAGTGCGCAGTGCCAGACAGCATTGTGCCGGAGTGCGCAGTGCCAGACAGCATTGTGCCTGAGTGCGCAGTACCAGACAGCATTGTTCCGGAGTGCGCAGTGCCAGACAGCATTGTGCCGGAGTGCGTAGTACCAGACAGCATTGTGCCGGAGTGCGCAGTGCCAGATTGCACAGTGACAGACAGCGTTGTGCCGGAGTGCGCAGTGCCAGATTGCACAGTGCCAGACAGCATTGTGCCGGAGTGCGCAGTGCCAGACAGCATTGTGCCGGAGTGCGCAGTGCCAGACAGCATTGTGCCGGAGTGCGCAGTGCCAGACAGCATTGTGCCGGAGTGCGCAGTGCCAGACAGCATTGTGCCGGATTGCACAGTGCCAGACAGCATTGTGCCGGATTGCACAGTGACAGACAGCATTGTGCCGGATTGCACAGTGACAGACAGCATTGTGCCGGAGTGCGCAGTACCAGACAGCATTGTGCCGGAGTGCGCAGTGCCAGACAGCATTGTGCCGGAGTGCGCAGTGCCAGACAGCATTGTGCCGGAGTGCGCAGTGCCAGACAGCATTGTGCCGGAGTGCGCAGTACCAGACAGCATTGTGCCGGAGTGTGCAGTGCCAGACAGCATTGTGCAGGAGTGCGCAGTGCCAGACAGCATTGTGCCGGAGTGCGCAGTACCAGACAGCATTGTGCCGGAGTGCGCAGTGCCAGACAGCATTGTGCCGGAGTGCGCAGTGCCAGACAGCATTGTGCCGGAGTGCGCAGTACCAGACAGCATTGTGCCGGAGTGCGCAGTACCAGACAGCATTGTGCCGGAGTGCGCAGTGCCAGACAGCATTGTGCCGGAGTGCGCAGTACCAGACAGCGTTGTGCCGGAGTGCGCAGTGCCAGACAGCATTGTGCCGGAGTGCGCAGTGCCAGACAGCATTGTGCCGGAGTGCGCAGTGCCAGACAGCATTGTGCCGGAGTGCGCAGTGCCAGATTGCACAGTGCCAGACAGCGTTGAGCAAGAGTGCGCAGTGCCAGATTGCACAGTGACAGACAGCGTTGAGCAAGAGTGCGCAGTGCCAGATTGCACAGTGACAGACAGCGTTGAGCAAGAGTGCGCAGTGCCAGATTGCACAGTGACAGACAGCGTTGAGCAAGAGTGCGCAGTGCCAGACAGCGTTGAGCAAGAGTGCGCAGTGACAGATTGCACAGTGACAGACAGCGTTGAGCAAGAGTGCGCAGTGCCAGACACGGTTGTGCCTGACAGTTGCCCTCACTGGAATATATGTTACTATATCAGCACTAAACTGATGTCTGTTTAGTAGGTAAGTGTAATATATAATATTTTGTGTTGATCAGTAAAAAAGTGCTTGCAGACAAAGCCAGGGAAAAACTAAATTCTATTGTGTCATTTTTTTTTATCACTTTAAAGGAATAGTCTAGTCAAAATTAAACTTTCATGATTTAGATAGAGCATGCAGTTTTAAGAATGTTTCTTATTTACTCCTATTATCAAATTTTCTTCATTCTCTTGGTATCTTTATTTTAGAAAGCAAGAATGTAAGCTTAGAAGCCTGCCCATTTTTGGTTCAACACCTGGGTAGCGCTTGCTGATTGGTTGGCTACATTTAGATACCAATCAGCAAGCGCTTCCCAGGTTCTGAACCAAAAATGGGCCGGCTTCGAAGCCAACATTCTTGCTTTTTAAAATAAAGATACCAAGAGAATGAAGAAAAATTGATAATAGGAGTAAATTCGAAAGTTTCTTAAACTTGCATGCTCTATCTGAATCATAAAAGTTTAATTTTGACTAGACTATCCCTTTAATGCCAGTAAAGGAGCACAGTATTGTAACTGGCAACACACCAATACTGAGCTTGGAGAAGGTCATGTAGTGCGATTCTCACTTTACCTCCACAATCTCCCGGATCTCGCACTGCGTTTCTAACTTGTCCAGTTTTATGCTTGCTGTGCCAATCTGTTTGTCACTCCTGAGCAAGAATACCCTGTGTGAGAACAAGAGACCAAAAAGGGCAAATAGAAAGATTCAATAAAACAATGAATACAGCAAAAGGCCGCACACAAAGGTTACTATATCGTTTGCAAGACTTGATTAGCTCAGGATAATATGTAGCGGACAAGGGGTATCTCATCCTGTAAATGTGTATTTGTGCACATGCCCTTAGAGGTTATAGGTATACATCTGAAATGCTTTACTCCCTGATGCTATAATGTGCCATGATCCCCCTGATTATTATGAGGGCAGGAACACAAGAGCTGGTACTGTGTCACACTAGAAGGTTCACTTCTCACCCTTTGTGGAAAATTTCAAACTTTATCCCTTTGGTCTGAACGATTCGTTTGAAGCCTCTGTGATTTCGGTTGATATTCAGTTTAAACGACTGTTCATATTCTGGTCAAAGATGATGCAATAGATAAATCAATGTGAAATGCACAAACAGATCCAAAGTCAGTTCCTAACATTCCAATATCATTATACCTACACTGACTAAATATAGTAACAATCCTCTAAACATTCACAGCTGTACTAGTGGGTGTTAGCGCCCTTAGGCAGCTGCTTTATACATATAAAGATATTTTATCTGTGTCTCGTTAGCTTTTTCTTAGGACTCTGCAAATAACCACTCAACTTTCTTTTTCTCACATTTTTATTTTCTATTTAAATTACAGTTTTACTTTCTTTGCGTTACAAGCTTTATTTCTGGCAGTTCCTTGTTGACGTGGGTATTGCAAGGGACGATAAAGTCAAGAGTAGATTGGAGCATACTACTGTAACTCACTATGCAACATAAAAGCGTGTTAAGGCTGCAGTAGCATTTTTGGAGGTCAGCAAGCACACACTAACCAGCAACTGCTGCACAGCGCTACCAGTTTTTATGTCCGCTTACTTATGATTACATAACACAACAGCAATCGTAAAAATCATATTAATAAAATAATAATAATTAGTAGCAAAATTAAATTAGGATTAACCTTTAAAGGGACATGAGACACCAAATTCCTCTTTCATGATTCAGATAGAGCATACAATTTTAAACAAGTTTCCAATTTACTTCTAATATCTAAATTTGCTTCATTCTCTTGGTATCATTTGTTGAAGAAACAGCAATACACATGGGTGAGCCAATACAATTAGGCATTTATGTGTAGACACCAATTCGCAGCTCCTGAGACTATCTAGGTATGCTTTTCCAACAAAGGATATAAAGAGAACAAAACAAATTTGGAAAGTTGTTTAAAATTGTATGTTCTGTCTGAATCATGAAAGAAAAAATTTGGGTTTCATGTCCCTTTAACCGGCATAGGAGTGTTATGGCCTACCTAGTGTTTATAATTAAGAATGGACAAATGAAACATGGATTTCCCTGCAGTGCACAAAATGTAGGTACCGTCTGCAGCGTATGTACGGCACCCTCCGCAGCGCGCCATGTACGGCACCCTCCGCAGCGCGCCATGTACGGCACCCTACGCAACTCGCCATGTACGGCACCCTCCTCAGAGCGCGCCATGTACGGCACCCTCCTCAGAGCACGCCATGTACGGCACCCTCCGCAGAGCGCGCCATGTACGGCACCCTCCGCAGAGCGCGCCATGTACGGCACCCTCCTCAGAGCACGCCATGTACGGAACCCTCCGCAGACCGCACCATGTACGGCACCCTCCTCAGAGCACGCCATGTACGGCACCCTCCTCAGAGCACGCCATGTACGGCACCCTCCTCAGAGCACGCCATGTACGGCACCCTCCTCAGAGCACGCCATGTACGGCACCCTCCTCAGAGCACGCCATGTACGGCACCCTCCTCAGAGCACGCCATGTACGGCACCCTCCTCAGAGCACGCCATGTACGGCACCCTCCTCAGAGCACGCCATGTACGGCACCCTCCTCAGAGCACGCCATGTACGGCACCCTCCTCAGAGCGCGCCATGTACGGCACCCTCCTCAGAGCGCGCCATGTACGGCACCATCCGCAACTCGCAATGTACGGCACCCTCCGCAGCGCGCCATGTACAGCACCCTCCTCAGAGCGCGCCATATACGGCACCATCCGCAACTTGCAATGTACGGCACCCTCCGCAGCGCGCTATGTACGGCACCCTCCTCAGAGCACGCCATGTACGGAACCCTCCTCAGAGCGCGCCATGTACGGCACCCTCCGCAGAGCATGCCTTATTTGTTGCAGTATTTGTATTGTCTCCTATGAAGCTGTAGAGGGAATTTAAGTAATCATTCTACCTGGAGAGTTTGTGTTCTTTATCACCAGGGTTTTATTCTTCTGTGGCTGCTCCTGGAACGAGAAAAAAATTTTTTATGCTTACCTGATAAATTTCTTTCTTTCTTGACACGGTGAGTCCACGGATCATCTAATTATTATTGGGAATATCAATACTGCCCAGCAGGAGGCGGCAAAGAGCACCACAGCAAAGCTGTTAAATATCACCTTCCTTCCCTCCAACCCCAGTCATTCAACCGAAGCAAAGGAGAGAAAGGAAGCAAAAAGGTGCAGAGGTGTCTGAAGTTTATAACAAAAAACCCTGTCCTTAAGAAAACAGGGCGGGCCGTGGACTCACCATGTCAAGAAATAAATACATTTATCAGGTAAGCATACATTTTGTTTTCTTTCTAATGACACAGTGAGTCCATGGATCATCTAATTACTATTGGGAATCAATACCCAAGCTAGAGTACACAGATAAGGGAGGGACAAGACAGGGAACCTAAACGGAAGGCACCACTGCTTGAAGAACCTCTCTCTCAAAAGAAGCCTCAGCCGAGGCAAAGGTATCAAATTTATAGAATTTTGAGAAAATGTGAAGAGAGGACCAAGTTGCAGCCTTGCAAATCTGTTCCACAGAAGGTTCACTTTTGAATGCCCAGGAAGAGGAAACAGCCCTCGTAGAATGAGCCGTAACTCTCTCAGGAGGCTGCTGTCCAGCAGTTTCATAGGCCAAGCGAATGATACTCTTCAGTCAAAGAAAGAGAAGTAGCCGTAGCTTTCTGTCCCTTACGTTTTCTAGAGAAAACCACAAACAGAGCAGAAGACTGAAGAAAATCCTTAGTTGCCTGTAAATAGAATTTCAATGCACACACCACGTCCAGATTGTGCAGCAGACGTTCCTTCTGAGAAGAAGGGTTAGGACACAAGGAAGGAACAACAATCTCCTGATTATTGTTCCGATCTGAAACCACTTTAGGGAGGAACCCTAACTTAGTACGCAAAACTACCTTGTCCGAATGAAAAATAAGGTAAGGAGACTCATACTGTAAGAGAATGACTGGGGTGGGAGGGAAGGGAGGAGCTATTTAACAGCTCTGCCGTGGTGCTCTTTGCCTCCTCCTGCTGACCAGGAGGTGAATATCCCATTAGTAATTAAGATGATCCGTGGACTCATTTTGTCATAAAAAACAGAATTTATGTTTACCTGATAAATTACTTTCTCCAACGGTGTGTCCGGTCCACGGCGTCATCCTTACTTGTGGGATATTCTCTTCCCCAACAGGAAATGGCAAAGAGCCCAGCAAAGCTGGTCACATGATCCCTCCTAGGCTCCGCCTACCCCAGTCATTCGACCGACGTTAAGGAGGAATATTTGCATAGGAGAAACCATATGGTACCGTGGTGACTGTAGTTAAAGAAAATAAATTATCAGACCTGATTAAAAAAACCAGGGCGGGCCGTGGACCGGACACACCGTTGGAGAAAGTAATTTATCAGGTAAACATAAATTCTGTTTTCTCCAACATAGGTGTGTCCGGTCCACGGCGTCATCCTTACTTGTGGGAACCAATACCAAAGCTTTAGGACACGGATGAAGGGAGGGAGCAAATCAGGTCACCTAAATGGAAGGCACCACGGCTTGCAAAACCTTTCTCCCAAAAATAGCCTCAGAAGAAGCAAAAGTATCAAACTTGTAAAATTTGGTAAAAGTGTGCAGTGAAGACCAAGTCGCTGCCCTACATATCTGATCAACAGAAGCCTCGTTCTTGAAGGCCCATGTGGAAGCCACAGCCCTAGTGGAATGAGCTGTGATTCTTTCGGGAGGCTGCCGTCCGGCAGTCTCGTAAGCCAATCTGATGATGCTTTTAATCCAAAAAGAGAGAGAGGTAGAAGTTGCTTTTTGACCTCTCCTTTTACCGGAATAAACAACAAACAAGGAAGATGTTTGTCTAAAATCCTTTGTAGCATCTAAATAGAATTTTAGAGCGCGAACAACATCCAAATTGTGCAACAAACGTTCCTTCTTTGAAACTGGTTTCGGACACAGAGAAGGTACGATAATCTCCTGGTTAATGTTTTTGTTAGAAACAACTTTTGGAAGAAAACCAGGTTTAGTACGTAAAACCACCTTATCTGCATGGAACACCAGATAAGGAGGAGAACACTGCAGAGCAGATAATTCTGAAACTCTTCTGGCAGAAGAAATTGCAACTAAAAACAAAACTTTCCAAGATAATAACTTAATATCAACGGAATGCAAGGGTTCAAACGGAACCCCCTGAAGAACTGAAAGAACTAAATTGAGACTCCAAGGAGGAGTCAAAGGTTTGTAAACAGGCTTAATTCTAACCAGAGCCTGAACAAAGGCTTGAACATCTGGCACAGCAGCCAGTTTTTTGTGAAGTAACACCGACAAGGCAGAAATCTGTCCCTTCAGGGAACTTGCAGATAATCCTTTTTCCAATCCTTCTTGAAGGAAGGATAGAATCCTAGGAATCTTAACCTTGTCCCAAGGGAATCCTTTAGATTCACACCAACAGATATATTTTTTCCAAATTTTGTGGTAAATCTTTCTAGTTACAGGCTTTCTGGCCTGAACAAGAGTATCGATAACAGAATCTGAGAACCCTCGCTTCGATAAAATCAAGCGTTCAATCTCCAAGCAGTCAGCTGGAGTGAAACCAGATTCGGATGTTCGAACGGACCCTGAACAAGAAGGTCTCGTCTCAAAGGTAGCTTCCAAGGTGGAGCCGATGACATATTCACCAGATCTGCATACCAAGTCCTGCGTGGCCACGCAGGAGCTATCAAGATCACCGACGCCCTCTCCTGATTGATCCTGGCTACCAGCCTGGGGATGAGAGGAAACGGCGGGAACACATAAGCTAGTTTGAAGGTCCAAGGTGCTACTAGTGCATCCACTAGAGCCGCCTTGGGATCCCTGGATCTGGACCCGTAGCAAGGAACTTTGAAGTTCTGACGAGAGGCCATCAGATCCATGTCTGGAATGCCCCACAGCTGAGTGACTTGGGCAAAGATTTCCGGATGGAGTTCCCACTCCCCCGGATGCAATGTCTGACGACTCAGAAAATCCGCTTCCCAATTTTCCACTCCTGGGATGTGGATAGCAGACAGGTGGCAGGAGTGAGACTCCGCCCATAGAATGATTTTGGTCACTTCTTCCATCGCTAGGGAACTCCTTGTTCCCCCCTGATGGTTGATGTACGCAACAGTTGTCATGTTGTCTGATTGAAACCGTATGAACTTGGCCCTCGCTAGCTGAGGCCAAGCCTTGAGAGCATTGAATATCGCTCTCAGTTCCAGAATATTTATCGGTAGAAGAGATTCTTCCCGAGACCAAAGACCCTGAGCTTTCAGGGATCCCCAGACCGCGCCCCAGCCCATCAGACTGGCGTCGGTCGTGACAATGACCCACTCTGGTCTGCGGAATGTCATCCCTTGTGACAGGTTGTCCAGGGACAGCCACCAACGGAGTGAGTCTCTGGTCCTCTGATTTACTTGTATCTTCGGAGACAAGTCTGTATAGTCCCCATTCCACTGACTGAGCATGCACAGTTGTAATGGTCTTAGATGAATGCGCGCAAAAGGAACTATGTCCATTGCCGCAACCATCAACCCGATCACTTCCATGCACTGAGCTATGGAAGGAAGAGGAACGGAATGAAGTATCCGACAAGAGTCTAGAAGTTTTGTTTTTCTGGCCTCTGTCAGAAAAATCCTCATTTCTAAGGAGTCTATTATTGTTCCCAAGAAGGGAACCCTTGTTGACGGGGATAGAGAACTCTTTTCCACGTTCACTTTCCATCCGTGAGATCTGAGAAAGGCCAGGACAATGTCCGTGTGAGCCTTTGCTTGAGGAAGGGACGACGCTTGAATCAGAATGTCGTCCAAGTAAGGTACTACAGCAATGCCCCTTGGTCTTAGCACAGCTAGAAGGGACCCTAGTACCTTTGTGAAAATCCTTGGAGCAGTGGCTAATCCGAAAGGAAGCGCCACGAACTGGTAATGTTTGTCCAGGAATGCGAACCTTAGGAACCGATGATGTTCCTTGTGGATAGGAATATGTAGATACGCATCCTTTAAATCCACCGTGGTCATGAATTGACCTTCCTGGATGGAAGGAAGAATAGTTCGAATGGTATCCATCTTGAACGATGGAACCTTGAGAAACTTGTTTAAGATCTTGAGATCTAAGATTGGTCTGAACGTTCCCTCTTTTTTGGGAACTATGAACAGATTGGAGTAGAACCCCATCCCTTGTTCTCTTAATGGAACAGGATGAATCACTCCCATTTTTAACAGGTCTTCTACACAATGTAAGAATGCCTGTCTTTTTATGTGGTCTGAAGACAACTGAGACCTGTGGAACCTCCCCCTTGGGGGAAGTCCCTTGAATTCCAGAAGATAACCTTGGGAGACTATTTCTAGCGACCAAGGATCCAGAACATCTCTTGCCCAAGCCTGAGCGAAGAGAGAGAGTCTGCCCCCCACCAGATCCGGTCCCGGATCGGGGGCCAACATTTCATGCTGTCTTGGTAGCAGTGGCAGGTTTCTTGGCCTGCTTTCCCTTGTTCCAGCCTTGCATTGGTCTCCAAGCTGGCTTGGCTTGAGAAGTATTACCCTCTTGCTTAGAGGACGTAGCACCTTGGGCTGGTCCGTTTCTACGAAAGGGACGAAAATTAGGTTTATTTTTTGCCTTGAAAGGCCGATCCTGAGGAAGGGCGTGGCCCTTACCCCCAGTGATATCAGAGATAATCTCTTTCAAGTCAGGGCCAAACAGCGTTTTCCCCTTGAAAGGAATGTTAAGTAGCTTGTTCTTGGAAGACGCATCAGCCGACCAAGATTTCAACCAAAGCGCTCTGCGCGCCACAATAGCAAACCCAGAATTCTTAGCCGCTAACCTAGCCAATTGCAAAGTGGCGTCTAGGGTGAAAGAATTAGCCAATTTGAGAGCATTGATTCTGTCCATAATCTCCTCAAAAGGAGGAGAATCACTATCGACCGCCTTTATCAGATCATCGAACCAGAAACATGCGGCTGTAGCGACAGGGACAATGCATGAAATTGGTTGTAGAAGGTAACCTTGCTGAACAAACATCTTTTTAAGCAAACCTTCTAATTTTTTATCCATAGGATCTTTGAAAGCACAACTATCCTCTATGGGTATAGTGGTGCGTTTGTTTAAAGTGGAAACCGCTCCCTCGACCTTGGGGACTGTCTGCCATAAGTCCTTTCTGGGGTCGACCATAGGAAACAATTTTTTAAATATGGGAGGAGGGACGAAAGGAATACCGGGCCTTTCCCATTCTTTATTAACAATGTCCGCCACCCGCTTGGGTATAGGAAAAGCTTCTGGGAGCCCCGGCACCTCTAGGAACTTGTCCATTTCTTTCATGTAATTAACAAGAGTCCATGAGCTAGTGACGTATGGGATATACATTCCCACCAGGAGGGGCAAAGTTTCCCAAACCTCAAAATGCCTATAAATACACCCCTCACCACACCCACAAATCAGTTTTACAAACTTTGCCTCCAAGGGAGGTGGTGAAGTAAGTTTGTGCTAGATTCTACGTTGATATGCGCTCCGCAGCAAGTTGGAGCCCGGTTTTCCTCTCAGCGTGCAGTGAATGTCAGAGGGATGTGAGGAGAGTATTGCCTATTGAATGCAGTGATCTCCTTCTACGGGGTCTATTTCATAAGGTTCTCTGTTATCGGTCGTAGAGATTCATCTCTTACCTCCCTTTTCAGATCGACGATATACTCTTATATTTACCATTTCCTCTACTGATTCTCGTTTCAGTACTGGTTTGGCTTTCTACAAACATGTAGATGAGTGTCCTGGGGTAAGTAAGTCTTATTTTCTGTGACACTCTAAGCTATGGTTGGGCACTTTATTTATAAAGTTCTAAATATATGTATTCAAACATTTATTTGCCTTGACTCAGAATGTTCAACTTTCCTTATTTCCAGACAGTCAGTTTCATATTTGGGATTATGCTTTAATTATCATATTTTTTCTTACCTCAAAAATTTGACTTTTTTCCCTGTGGGCTGTTAGGCTCGCGGGGGCTGAAAATGCTTCATTTTATTGCGTCATTCTTGGCGCGGACTTTTTTGGCGCAAAAATTCTTTTCCGTTTCCGGCGTCATACGTGTCGCCGGAAGTTGCGTCATTTTTGACGTTATTTTGCGCCAAAAATGTCGGCGTTCCGGATGTGGCGTCATTTTTGGCGCCAAAAGCATTTAGGCGCCAAATAATGTGGGCGTCTTATTTGGCGCCAAAAAATATGGGCGTCGCTTTTGTCTCCACATTATTTCAGTCTCATTTTTCATTTGCTTCTGGTTGCTAGAAGCTTGATGTTTGGCATTTTTTTCCCATTCCTGAAACTGTCTTATAAGGAATTTGATCTATTTTGCTTTATATGTTGTTTTTTCTCTTACATATTGCAAGATGTCTCACGTTGCATCTGAGCCAGAAGATACTACAGGAAAACCTCTGCCTACTGGATCTACCAAAGCTAAGTGTATCTGCTGTAAACTTTTGGTAGCTATTCCTCCAGCTGTTGTTTGTATTAAATGTCATGACAAACTTGTTAATGCAGATAATATTTCCTTTAGTGATGTACCATTGCCTGTTGCAGTTCCCTCAACATCTAAGGTGCAGAATGTTCCTGATAACATAAGAGATTTTGTTTCTGAATCCATAAAGAAGGCTTTGTCTGTTATTTCTCCTTCTAGTAAACGTAAAAAGTCTTTTAAATCTTCTCTCTCTACAGATGAATTTTTAAATGAACACCATCATTCTGATTCTTTGGACTCTTCTGGTTCAGAGGATTCTGTCTCAGAGATTGATGCTGATAAATCTTCATATTTATTTAAGATGGAATTTATTCGCTCTTTGCTTAAAGAAGTACTAATTGCTTTAGAAATAGAGGATTCTAGTCCTCTTGATACTAATTCTATACGTTTGGATAAGGTTTTTAAAGCTCCTGCGGTTATTCCAGAAGTCTTTCCTGTTCCTAATGCTATTTCTGCAGTAATTGCTAAGGAATGGGATAGATTGGGTAATTCATTTACTCCTTCTAAACGTTTTAAGCAATTATATCCTGTTCCGCCTGACAGGTTAGAATTTTGGGACAAAATCCCTAAAGTTGATGGGGCTATTTCTACCCTTGCTAAACGTACTACCATTCCTACATCAGATGGTACCTCGTTTAAGGACCCTTTAGATAGAAAAATTGAATCTTTTCTAAGAAAAGCTTATCTATGTTCAGGTAATCTTCTTAGACCTGCTATATCATTGGCTGATGTTGCTGCAGCTTCAACTTTTTGGTTGGAAACTCTAGCGCAACAAGTATCAAATCGTGATTCTCATGATATTATTATTCTTCTCCAGCATGCTAATAATTTCATCTGTGATGCCATTTTTGATATTTTTAGAGTTGATGTTAGATTTATGTCTCTGGCTATCTTAGCCAGAAGAGCTTTATGGCTTAAGACTTGGAATGCTGATATGGCTTCTAAATCAACTCTACTTTCCATTTCTTTCCAGGGAAACAAATTATTTGGTTCTCAGTTGGATTCTATTATTTCAACTGTTACTGGTGGGAAAGGAACTTTTTTACCACAGGATAAAAAGTCTAAAGGTAAAAACAGGGCTAACAATCGTTTTCGTTCCTTTCGTTTCAACAAAGAACAAAAGCCTGATCCTTCGTCCTCAGGAGCAGTTTCAGTTTGGAAACCATCTCCAGTCTGGAATAAATCCAAGCCTGCTAGAAAGGCAAAGCCTGCTTCTAAGTTCACATGAAGGTACGGCCCTCATTCCAGTTCAGCTGGTAGGGGGCAGGTTACGTTTTTTCAAAGAAATTTGGATCAATTCTGTTCACAATCTTTGGATTCAGAACATTGTTTCAGAAGGGTACAGAATTGGTTTCAAGATGAGACCTCCTGCAAAGAGATTTTTTCTTTCCCATGTCCCAGTAAATCCAGTGAAAGCTCAAGCATTTCTGAATTGTGTTTCAGATCTAGAGTTGGCTGGAGTAATTATGCCAGTTCCAGTTCCGGAACAGGGGATGGGGTTTTATTCAAATCTCTTCATTGTACCAAAGAAGGAGAATTCCTTCAGACCAGTTCTGGATCTAAAATTATTGAATCGTTATGTAAGGATACCAACGTTCAAGATGGTAACTGTAAGGACTATATTGCCTTTTGTTCAGCAAGGGAATTATATGTCCACAATAGATTTACAGGATGCATATCTGCATATTCCGATTCATCCAGATCATTATCAGTTCCTGAGATTCTCTTTTCTAGACAAGCATTACCAATTTGTGGCTCTACCGTTTGGCCTTGCTACAGCTCCAAGAATTTTCACAAAGATTCTCGGTGCCCTTCTGTCTGTAATCAGAGAACAGGGTATTGTGGTTTTTCCTTATTTGGACGATATCTTGGTACTTGCTCCGTCTTTACATTTAGCAGAGTCTCATACGAATCGAGTTGTGTTGTTTCTTCAAGATCATGGTTGGAGGATCAATTTACCAAAAAGTTCTTTGATTCCTCAAACAAGGGTAACCTTTCTGGGTTTCCAGATAGATTCAGTGTCCATGACTTTGTCTTTAACAGACAAGAGACGTCTAAAATTGATTACAGCCTGTCGAAACCTTCAGTCTCAATCATTCCCTTCGGTAGCCTTATGCATGGAAATTCTAGGTCTTATGACTGCTGCATCGGACGCGATCCCCTTTGCTCGTTTTCACATGCGACCTCTTCAGCTCTGTATGCTGAACCAATGGTGCAGGGATTACACGAAGATATATCAATTAATATCTTTAAAACCGATTGTTCGGCACTCTCTAACGTGGTGGACAGATCACCATCGTTTAATTCAGGGGGCTTCTTTTGTTCTTCCGACCTGGACTGTAATTTCAACAGATGCAAGTCTCACAGGTTGGGGAGCTGTGTGGGGATCTCTGACGGCACAAGGAGTTTGGGAATCTCAGGAGGTGAGATTACCGATCAATATCTTGGAACTCCGTGCAGTTTTCAGAGCTCTTCAGTTTTGGCCTCTTCTGAAGAGAGAATCGTTCATTTGTTTTCAGACAGACAATGTCACAACTGTGGCATACATCAATCATCAAGGAGGGACTCACAGTCCTCTGGCTATGAAAGAAGTATCTCGAATTTTGGTTTGGGCGGAATCCAGCTCCTGTCTAATCTCTGCGGTTCATATCCCAGGTGTAGACAATTGGGAAGCGGATTATCTCAGTCGCCAAACGTTGCATCCGGGCGAATGGTGTCTTCACCCAGAGGTATTTCTTCAGATTGTTCAAATGTGGGGGCTCCCAGAGATAGATCTGATGGCCTCTCATCTAAACAAGAAACTTCCCAGGTATCTGTCCAGATCCCGGGATCCTCAGGCGGAGGCAGTGGATGCATTATCACTTCCTTGGAAGTATCATCCTGCCTATATCTTTCCGCCTCTAGTTCTTCTTCCAAGAGTAATCTCCAAGATTCTGAGGGAATGCTCGTTTGTTCTGCTAATAGCTCCGGCATGGCCTCACAGGTTTTGGTATGCGGATCTTGTCCGGATGGCATCTTGCCAACCATGGACTCTTCCGTTAAGACCAGACCTTCTGTCTCAAGGTCCTTTTTTCCATCCGGATCTGAAATCCTTAAATTTAAAGGTATGGAGATTGAACGCTTGATTCTTGGTCATAGAGGTTTCTCTGACTCCGTGATTAATACTATGTTACAGGCTCGTAAATCTGTATCTCGAGAGATATATTATAGAGTCTGGAAGACTTATATTTCTTGGTGTCTTTCTCATCATTTTTCTTGGCATTCTTTTAGAATACCGAGAATTTTACAGTTTCTTCAGGATGGTTTAGATAAGGGTTTGTCCGCGAGTTCTTTGAAAGGACAAATCTCCGCTCTTTCTGTTCTTTTTCACAGAAAGATTGCTATTCTTCCTGATATTCATTGTTTTGTACAAGCTTTGGTTCGTATAAAACCTGTCATTAAGTCAATTTCTCCTCCATGGAGTTTGAATTTGGTTTTGGGAGCTCTTCAAGCTCCTCCGTTTGAACCTATGCATTCATTGGACATTAAATTACTTTCTTGGAAAGTTTTGTTCCTTTTGGCCATCTCTTCTGCTAGAAGAGTTTCTGAATTATCTGCTCTTTCGTGTGAGTCTCCTTTTCTGATTTTTCATCAGGATAAGGCGGTGTTGCGAACTTCTTTTGAATTTTTACCTAAAGTTGTGAATTCCAACAACATTAGTAGAGAAATTGTGGTTCCTTCATTATGTCCTAATCCTAAGAATTCTAAGGAGAAATCATTGCATTCTTTGGATGTTGTTAGAGCTTTGAAATATTATGTTGAAGCTACGAAATCTTTTCGTAAGACTTCTAGTCTATTTGTTATCTTTTCCGGTTCTAGGAAAGGCCAGAAAGCTTCTGCCATTTCTTTGGCATCTTGGTTGAAATCTTTAATTCATCTTGCCTATGTTGAGTCGGGTAAAATTCCGCCTCAAAGAATTACAGCTCATTCTACTAGGTCAGTTTCTACTTCCTGGGCGTTTAGGAATGAAGCTTCGGTTGACCAGATCTGCAAAGCAGCAACTTGGTCCTCTTTGCATACTTTTACTAAATTCTACCATTTTGATGTATTTTCTTCTTCTGAAGCAGTTTTTGGTAGAAAAGTTCTTCAGGCAGCGGTTTCAGTTTGAATCTTCTGCTTATGTTTTTTGTTAAACTTTATTTTGGGTGTGGATTATTTTCAGCAGGAATTGGCTGTCTTTATTTTATCCCTCCCTCTCTAGTGACTCTTGTGTGGAAAGATCCACATCTTGGGTAGTCATTATCCCATACGTCACTAGCTCATGGACTCTTGTTAATTACATGAAAGAAAACATAATTTATGTAAGAACTTACCTGATAAATTCATTTCTTTCATATTAACAAGAGTCCATAAGGCCCACCCTTTTTTGTGGTGGTTATGATTTTTTTGTATAAAGCACAATTATTCCAATTCCTTATTTTATATGCTTCGCACTTTTTTTCTTATCACCCCACTTCTTGGCTATTCGTTAAACTGATTTGTGGGTGTGGTGAGGGGTGTATTTATAGGCATTTTGAGGTTTGGGAAACTTTGCCCCTCCTGGTGGGAATGTATATCCCATACGTCACTAGCTCATGGACTCTTGTTAATATGAAAGAAATGAATTTATCAGGTAAGTTCTTACATAAATTATGTTTTTACATAGTTTCTCTGGGATGACCAACTTGTCACAATCATCCAGAGTGGATAATACCTCCTTAAGCAGAATGCGGAGATGTTCCAACTTAAATTTAAATGCAATCACATCAGGTTCAGCCTGTTGAGAAATGTTCCCTGAATCAGTAATTTCTCCCTCAGACAAAACCTCCCTGGCCCCATCAGACTGGGTTAGGGGCCCTTCAGAAATATTAATATCAGCGTCGTCATGCTCTTCAGTATCTAAAACAGAGCAGCCGCGCTTACGCTGATAAGTGTTCATTTTGGCTAAAATGTTTTTGACAGAATTATCCATTACAGCCGTTAATTGTTGCATAGTAAGGAGTATTGGCGCGCTAGATGTACTAGGGGCCTCCTGAGTGGGCAAGACTCGTGTAGACGAAGGAGGGAATGATGCAGTACCATGCTTACTCCCCTCACTTGAGGAATCATCTTGGGCATCATTGTCATTATCACATAAATCACATTTATTTAAATGAATAGGAATTCTGGCTTCCCCACATTCAGAACACAGTCTATCTGGTAGTTCAGACATGTTAAACAGGCATAAACTTGATAACAAAGTACAAAAAACGTTTTAAAATAAAACCGTTACTGTCACTTTAAATTTTAAACTGAACACACTTTATTACTGCAATTGCGAAATAACATGAAGGAATTGTTCAAAATTCACCAAATTTTCACCACAGTGTCTTAAAGCCTTAAAAGTATTGCACACCAAATTTGGAAGCTTTAACCCTTAAAATAACGGAACCGGAGCCGTTTTAAACTTTAACCCCTTTACAGTCCCTGGTATCTGCTTTGCTGAGACCCAACCAAGCCCAAAGGGGAATACGATACCAAATGACGCCTTCAGAAAGTCTTTTCTAAGTATCAGAGCTCCTCTCACATGCGACTGCATGCCATGCCTCTCAAAAACAAGTGCGCCACACCGGCGCGAAAATGAGGCTCTGCTTATGCTTTGGGAAAGCCCCTAAAGAATAAGGTGTCTAATACAGTGCCTGCCGATATTATTATATCAAAATACCCAGATAAAATGATTCCTCAAGGCTAAATATGTGTTAATAATGAATCGATTTAGCCCAGAAAAAGTCTACAGTCTTAATAAGCCCTTGTGAAGCCCTTATTTACGATCGTAATAAACATGGCTTACCGGATCCCATAGGGAAAATGACAGCTTCCAGCATTACATCGTCTTGTTAGAATGTGTCATACCTCAAGCAGCAAGAGACTGCACACTGTTCCCCCAACTGAAGTTAATTGCTCTCAACAGTCCTGTGTGGAACAGCCATGGATTTTAGTGACGGTTGCTAAAATCATTTTCCTCATACAAACAGAAATCTTCATCTCTTTTCTGTTTCTGAGTAAATAGTACATACCAGCACTATTTCAAAATAACAAACTCTTGATTGAATAATAAAAACTACAGTTAAACACTAAAAAACTCTAAGCCATCTCCGTGGAGATGTTGCCTGTACAACGGCAAAGAGAATGACTGGGGTAGGCGGAGCCTAGGAGGGATCATGTGACCAGCTTTGCTGGGCTCTTTGCCATTTCCTGTTGGGGAAGAGAATATCCCACAAGTAAGGATGACGCCGTGGACCGGACACACCTATGTTGGAGAAAAGAAATATTCTGAGTCTCCTTGTGCCCCAGAAATTTAAAGTAGCACTTACCTTAGCTTCTGCCTGGCAGCAAAGCAGCTCTCAGGCTTGAGACCTGAGGATAATAAAATGCTGAGTCAATAAATACCTCAGACTGAAGGATATAGGGCAGCAACAAAATATGGGAGGCGCAGTGAGAATTATGTCCCACAAGTTCCCATTGCTCTAAAGCCACCAAGGCTCTACTGAAGAGAATGATATGGATTGTGGATACACCCTAGAACAAAGAAGCACAATCTTGCACTACTTTAAAAATATTAAACTCTTGAGTGAAGAATCTATACTAACACCTCAATTTACCTCTTCCTATCACTAACGTAGGCAAAGAGAATGAATGGGGTGGGAGGGAAGGGAGGAGCTATTTAACAGCTCTGCTGTGTTGCTCTTTGCCTCCTCCTGCTGACCAGGAGGTGAATATCCCATTAGTAATTAAGATGATCCGTGGACTCATCGTGTCTTAAAAAAGAAAAAGGCTCGTGTGACGGAAACCCCCGGCTACCCCGACTGGGTAGCTCCGCCAAACGGGTCCTGCTTCCTCCCTGCCGATTGCAGCTATGTAGCTGGCAAGTGACCACAGCCTGTAGCCACCCCTGATGTCCGACAGCCCCAGTACTCAGGGTCCCACCCTGTGGCAGACTCTAGCTACCAGACTAGGTAGCTCTGTCAGAGTGTCCTTCCTCTGCCTGGAACAGGCTGCTATGTAGCCCAGGAAAAGTGATTTTAGCTGGAGCAAACACAAATAACTAGACAGCCTAGCATTCAGGTTTAACAGGAACTGATTTTATTGAAAACACACACTCCTTTTATACAGTCAGCTCATCTTGATAAGACCCTGGACAATCCCACTATTTTCCCGCCATTCCCGCCCCTCTAGACAGCCCGGCACCTCCATAGGAGCCACAGTCTCACATAATCCCAATACATAGGGGTGGTGGTTTCGGGTGATCCCGGTGGAGCGGTGGCACTTCCAGGGTGTCATTTTAAAGCTGGGGACCGGAGTTACAGTCCGTTGAAGTTATGGGGTTAGGGGTGTCCAAAACCCCCAGTTCCAAAAGGAGCTCCCCTCCGGCAATTCTCCCACCCCTTGTACTCCCCAGGGGCTACTAATCCCCAAAAGAGCGGAGCTCTGGGGCACATGGTTGCTGGAGCGACCTGGGTTAAAGTTAGCGGGTGTTCTGCTGTCCTGTGGCCGACCGGGAGTTCCAGGAGCCTGTCCAGCCTGAGAGGGGTTAGGCGGGTGTCCGTTGTAAGGCAGCCGACCAGGAGTTCCAGGAGCCTGGCCAGCCTAGGAGGGTTTTCCTAGTCATACACCAACTTTTCTCTGAACACAAAGCAAACAAACAGCTTCCAGAGATGGTGGCTGCTCTGAGGAGCCCAAAACCACTGAGAAACAAAAGGGGTGAGGTTGTGGGGGGGGTAGCCTTAGCCATCTGATATCCGTGACATCTCCCCCTCCAGTTCGGCAGACCCGGCTAGACCCTTAACGTGTCGGCCTGGGGCTGTCCGACAGTGGCCCTCCACTTCTCGGTTGCTGAGAGAGGTTATCCCATCTATCCTGAGCTTGGGGCATCCTGGGGGGTTTCTGCTGGCGTTTATACCCTGCGCCCTGAGCGCAGGGATAGTCACAAAATGCAAAGTCCCAAACAAGTTTGCTAAGGCCGGCTCCCAAACAATTGCTGTTCCACAAGTTCCAGTGTCCTTAAGTTCCATGGCCAAACTGTTTCCCTCTGTGACACTCTGTTGAGTACCGGCTGACCCACCCACAAACAAAGCCAGTACCGGTTTCCCGGGTGTATACCCACCCCAGACTGTTGGTGGAAGTGGCTCCTTGGTGGGGCAGGCAAAACTCGGGTGCCCAAACTTGTGGCACCAACTGCATGAGCGGGTACCCCCCTGGCCTGCCCCCTGTGAGATATACTCCAGGACAAGAAAAGGGTATAGACCCTGCCAAGCTACTGAGGGGAGAGACCGTCTGTCTCCTCTCCCGGCTCCTGGCTCTGCCGCTGGGGAGAGAGACCGACTGTCTCCTCTCCCGGGAAGGGGTTCTGTTTACGGGGAGGGAGAAGACTACCTCCACTCCCAGGGGATGGCTCTGCTGCTGGGGAGAGAGACCGACTGTCTCCTCTCCCGGCTCTGCTGCTGGGGAGAGAGACCGACTGTCTCCTCTCCCGGCTCTGCCGCTGGGGAGAGAGACCGACTGTCTCCTCTCCCGGCTCCTGGCTCTGCCGCTGGGGAGAGAGATCGACTGTCTACTCTCCCGGGAAGGGGTTCTGTTTACGGGGAGGGAGGAAGACTACCTCCACTCCCAGGGGATGGCTCTGCCGCTGGGGAGAGAGACCGACTGTCTTCTCTCTCGGTCTCCCTCCCCAGCGGCAGAGCCAGGAGCCGAGAGAGAAGACAGTCGGTCTCTCTCCCCAGCGGCAGAGCCAGGAGCCGACTGTCTCCTCTCCCAGGAAGGGGTTCGGCCGCTGGGGAGAGATATCGATACCCTTCTCTCCCTGCAAGGGCTTCTCTGTAAGGGGAGGGGGGACGACTACCTCCGCTCCCAGGGGATGGCTCTGCTGCTGGGGAGAGAGACCGACAGTCTCCTCTCCCGGCTCCTGGCTCTGCCGCTGGGGAGAGAGACCGACTGTCTCCTCTCCCAGGAAGGGGTTCGGCTTACGGGGAGGGAGGACGACTACCTCCGCTCCCAGGGGATGGCTCTGCCGCTGGGGAGAGAGACCGACAGTCTCCTCTCCCGGCTCCTGGCTCTGCCGCTGGGGAGAGAGACCGACTGTCTCCTCTCCCAGGAAGGAGTTCTGTTTACAGGGAGGGAGGACGACTACCTCCGCTCCCAGGGGATGGCTCTGCCGCTGGGGAGAGAGACTGACTCCTCTCCCTGCTCCTGGCTCTGCCGCTGGGGAGAAAGACCGACTGTCTCCTCTCCCAGGAAGGGGTTCGGCTTACGGGGAGGGAGGATGACTACCTCCACTCCCAGGGGATGGCTCTGCCGCTGGGGAGAAAGACCGACTGTCTTCTCTCCCAGGAAGGGGTTCGGCTTACGGGGAGGGAGGATGACTACCTCCACTCCCAGGGGATGGCTCTGCCGCTGGGGAGAAAGACCGACTGTCTTCTCTCTCGGCTCCTGGCTCTGCCACTGGGGAGGGAGACCGACTGTCTCCTCTCCCAGGAAGGGGTTCGGCCGCTGGGGAGAGATATCGATACCCGTCTCTCCCTGCAAGGGATTCTCTGTAAGGGGAGGGGGGGGGGACTACCTCCGCTCCCAGGGGATGGCTCTGCTGCTGGGGAGACAGACTGTCTCCTCTCCCAGGAAGGGGTTCGGCTTACGGGGAGGGAGGACGACTACCTCCGCTCCCAGGGGATGGCTCTGCCGCTGGGGAGAGAGACCGACAGTCTCCTCTCCCGGCTCCTGGCTCTGCCGCTGGGGAGAGAGACCGACTGTCTCCTCTCCCAGGAAGGGGTTCTGTTTACAGGGAGGGAGGACTACCTACGCTCCCAGGGGATGGCTCTGCCGCTGGGGAGAGAGACTGACTGTCTCCTCTCTCTGCTCCTGGCTCTGCCGCTGGGGAGAGAGACCGACTGTCTCCTCTCCCGGCTCCTGGCTCTGCTGCTTGGGAGAGAGACCGACTGTCTCCTCTCCCGGCTCCTGGCTCTGCTGCTTGGGAGAAAGACCGACTGTCTCCTCTCCCAGGAAGGGGTTCGGCTTACGGGGAGGGAGGACGACTACCTCCGCTCCCAGGGGATGGCTCTGCCGCTGGGGAGAGAGACCGACAGTCTCCTCTCCCAGGAAGGGATTCTGCTGCTGGGGAGAGTTATCAACATCCATCTCTCCCTTGTCCAAGTCTATAATCTCAGAGCCAGACTGCTGATCAGGATCCAGGAGCCCTGGTTTCCTTTCTCTTTGCTGCCACTCCTCCACAGTCAAGCTCCATGAATCCCAGAGGGCTGCACCCCAGATCTGTATGCCCCTGGCACGCTGCTTAGCGAGATCCAGCAGCCTCTTGTATTCCTTGACCAGTGCCTCTTCCTGGTAAATTATAAAATCCAGATCGTCCAGCAGCCAGGTCTCCTCCAAGAGATCCAGCAGTTCCTCTTGGAGCCAAGAGATATCCTCTAGACCCTGGTCTGTCTCACTCCCAAACTGTGGGTCCTCTGTCCTTTTTGTAAACAACAATCCAGGGCCGCCGAAGCCAAAGCCCTCTGTGGGGGATCCTTCCTCCAGCCATGGCTGCGCTTGCATAGCGAGCCATTGGAGGGCTCGATAGCCGTCCTCCACCCACATCTCTTACTGGATCAGTCTATGTAGAACAGCTAGCCATTCCTTCTTTGGCTGTTCTCCCAGGAAAGGCAGCCTCACGGTCCACCGTACCCAGAATCTTGTGCCATTCGTGGGGAGGACCTTTCCATTTTCCTGCTCCTGTTGCAGAGCCTCCCACCAAAGGTCTCGGAGGGCAAGGTTCCTCCATGTCAGAACGTCCTGTTCTGAACAAGGATCCTTTGTTCCAGTTAGCATCTTTTGTACTCTCGCTAGGAACTCTGCCTCCATATTTACCGGCTACTGTGGTACGTCTCCTCTGTCAGCAGGAACCTTGTAAAAGAAGCAGATCCCACCGCTGCCAGCCAATGTGACGGATACCCCCGGCTCCCCCGACTGGGTAGCTCCGCCAAACGGGTCCTGCTTCCTCCCTGCCGATTGCAGCTATGTAGCTGGCAAGTGACCACAGCCTGTAGCCACCCCTGATGTCCGACAGCCCCAGTACTCAGGGTCCCACCCTGTGGCAGACTCTAGCTACCAGACTAGGTAGCTCTGTCAGAGTGTCCTTCCTCTGCCTGGAACAGGCTGCTATGTAGCCCAGGAAAAGTGATTTTAGCTGGAGCAAACACAAATAACTAGACAGCCTAGCATTCAGGTTTAACAGGAACTGATTTTATTGAAAACACTCACTCCTTTTATACAGTCAGCTCATCTTGATAAGACCCTGGACAATCCCACTATTTTCCCGCCATTCCCGCCCCTCTAGACAGCCCGGCACCTCCATAGGAGCCACAGTCTCACATAATCCCAATACATAGGGGTGGCGGTTTCGGGTGATCCCGGTGGAGCGGCGGCACTTACATGGTGTTTAAAGCTCTCGGTCCCCAGATGCCACAGTCCAAAAATCAGCACGATTCGTTACTGGGGACCGGAGTTACAGTCCGTTGAAGTTATGGGGTTAGGGGTGTCCAAAAGAGCTCCCCTCCGGCAATTCTCCCACCCCTTGTACTCCCCAGGGGCTACTAATCCCCAAAAGAGCGGAGCTCTGGGGCACATGGTTGCTGGAGCGACCTGGGTTAAAGTTAGCGGGTGTTCTGCTGTCCTGTGGCCGACCGGGAGTTCCAGGAGACGGGCCAGCCTGAGAGGGGTTAGGCGAGTGTCCGTTGTAAGGCAGCCGACCGGGAGTTCCAGGAGCCCGGCCAGCCTAGGAGGGTTTTCCTGGTCATACACCAACTTTTCTCTGAACACAAAAACAAGCCAACACAAAGCAAACAAACAGCTTCCAGAGATGGTGGTTGCTCTGAGGAGCCCAAAACCACTGAGAAACAACAGGGGTGAGGTTGTAGGGGGGTGGGGGGTAGCCTTAGCCATCTGATATCCGTGACAGCGCGCAACAGAAAAGCCGTCACAGCTAGCCCCGCCCATCGTGGGCGTTACAATGATAACCTCCCGATCGGCTAAAAGTATTACAAAAGCCGCAGAGAGTAAAGTAATAATAAAAACACCACCTCCTCATCCCCAGTGCCTGCTATTGCTGCCCATAATAAAATGATCCCCCAAGTAATAGGTGAATTCTCTTGTCCCACAATTATATTGTAAAGTGCCATGCTTTTATTTTCTGCAATGTGCTCCCAGGAAAAAATAAAGTTAGCACTTACCTTTAGACTTCTGCCAGGCAGCACGGCAGCTCACTAGGTTTGAGAAGGTCAGCTCCCTCACATGGACCTGTGGATAAAAACAAAGACTGAGTAATCTTACTCAGGCTTCCACGAATAGGGCAGCATGAAATACATGGGAGGCGCAGTGAGGATTGTACCCCACAAGTTCCCATTGCTTGAAAGCCACCACTGCTCTACTGAAGAGACTGATATGGACTACGGCTACACCCTAGGACAAAGCAGCACAATCTTGCACCTCCACTACCTCCACTCCCAGGGGATGGCTCTGCTGCTGGGGAGAGAGACCGACTGTCTCCTCTCCCGGCTCTGCCGCTGGGGAGAGAGACCGACTGTCTCCTCTCCCGGCTCCTGGCTCTGCCGCTGGGGAGAGAGATCGACTGTCTACTCTCCCGGGAAGGGGTTCTGTTTACGGGGAGGGAGGAAGACTACCTCCACTCCCAGGGGATGGCTCTGCCGCTGGGGAGAGAGACCGACTGTCTTCTCTCTCGGTCTCCCTCCCCAGCGGCAGAGCCAGGAGCCGAGAGAGAAGACAGTCGGTCTCTCTCCCCAGCGGCAGAGCCAGGAGCCGACTGTCTCCTCTCCCAGGAAGGGGTTCGGCCGCTGGGGAGAGATATCGATACCCGTCTCTCCCTGCAAGGGCCTCTCTGTAAGGGGAGGGGGGACGACTACCTCCGCTCCCAGGGGATGGCTCTGCTGCTGGGGAGAGAGACCGACAGTCTCCTCTCCCGGCTCCTGGCTCTGCCGCTGGGGAGAGAGACCGACTGTCTCCTCTCCCAGGAAGGAGTTCTGTTTACAGGGAGGGAGGACGACTACCTCCGCTCCCAGGGGATGGCTCTGCCGCTGGGGAGAGAGACTGACTCCTCTCCCTGCTCCTGGCTCTGCCGCTGGGGAGAAAGACCGACTGTCTCCTCTCCCAGGAAGGGGTTCGGCTTACGGGGAGGGAGGACGACTACCTCCGCTCCCAGGGGATGGCTCTGCCGCTGGGGAGAGAGACCGACAGTCTCCTCTCCCGGCTCCTGGCTCTGCCGCTGGGGAGAGAGACCGACTGTCTCCTCTCCCAGGAAGGAGTTCTGTTTACAGGGAGGGAGGACGACTACCTCCGCTCCCAGGGGATGGCTCTGCCGCTGGGGAGAGAGACTGACTCCTCTCCCTGCTCCTGGCTCTGCCGCTGGGGAGAAAGACCGACTGTCTCCTCTCCCAGGAAGGGGTTCGGCTTACGGGGAGGGAGGATGACTACCTCCACTCCCAGGGGATGGCTCTGCCGCTGGGGAGAAAGACCGACTGTCTTCTCTCTCGGCTCCTGGCTCTGCCACTGGGGAGGGAGACCGACTGTCTCCTCTCCCAGGAAGGGGTTCGGCCGCTGGGGAGAGATATCGATACCCGTCTCTCCCTGCAAGGGATTCTCTGTAAGGGGAGGGGGGACGACTACCTCCGCTCCCAGGGGATGGCTCTGCTGCTGGGGAGACAGACTGTCTCCTCTCCCAGGAAGGGGTTCGGCTTACGGGGAGGGAGGACGACTACCTCCGCTCCCAGGGGATGGCTCTGCCGCTGGGGAGAGAGACCGACAGTCTCCTCTCCCGGCTCCTGGCTCTGCCGCTGGGGAGAGAGACCGACTGTCTCCTCTCCCAGGAAGGGGTTCTGTTTACAGGGAGGGAGGACTACCTACGCTCCCAGGGGATGGCTCTGCCGCTGGGGAGAGAGACTGACTGTCTCCTCTCTCTGCTCCTGGCTCTGCCGCTGGGGAGAGAGACCGACTGTCTCCTCTCCCGGCTCCTGGCTCTGCTGCTTGGGAGAGAGTCCGACTGTCTCCTCTCCCGGCTCCTGGCTCTGCTGCTTGGGAGAAAGACCGACTGTCTCCTCTCCCAGGAAGAGGTTCGGCTTACGGGGAGGGAGGACGACTACCTCCGCTCCCAGGGGATGGCTCTGCCGCTGGGGAGAGAGACCGACAGTCTCCTCTCCCAGGAAGGGATTCTGCTGCTGGGGAGAGTTATCAACATCCATCTCTCCCTTGTCCAAGTCTATAATCTCAGAGCCAGACTGCTGATCAGGATCCAGGAGCCCTGGTTTCCTTTCTCTTTGCTGCCACTCCTCCACAGTCAAGCTCCATGAATCCCAGAGGGCTGCACCCCAGATCTGTATGCCCCTGGCACGCTGCTTAGCGAGATCCAGCAGCCTCTTGTATTCCTTGACCAGTGCCTCTTCCTGGTAAATTATAAAATCCAGATCGTCCAGCAGCCAGGTCTCCTCCAAGAGATCCAGCAGTTCCTCTTGGAGCCAAGAGATATCCTCTAGACCCTGGTCTGTCTCACTCCCAAACTGTGGGTCCTTTTTGTAAACAACAATCCAGGGCCGCCGAAGCCAAAGCCCTCTGTGGGGGATCCTTCCTCCAGCCATGGCTGCGCTTGCATAGCGAGCCATTGGAGGGCTCGATAGCCGTCCTCCACCCACATCTCTTACTGGATCAGTCTATGTAGAACAGCTAGCCATTCCTTCTTTGGCTGTTCTCCCAGGAAAGGCAGCCTCACGGTCCACCGTACCCAGAATCTTGTGCCATTTGTGGGGAGGACCTTTCCATTTTCCTGCTCCTGTTGCAGAGCCTCCCACCAAAGGTCTCGGAGGGCAAGGTTCCTCCATGTCAGAACGTCCTGTTCTGAACAAGGATCCTTTGTTCCAGTTAGCATCTTTTGTACTCTCGCTAGGAACTCTGCCTCCATATTTACCGGCTACTGTGGTACGTCTCCTCTGTCAGCAGGAACCTTGTAAAAGAAGCAGATCCCACCGCTGCCAGTCAATGTGACGGATACCCCCAGCTACCCCGACTGGGTAGCTCCGCCAAACGGGTCCTGCTTCCTCCCTGCCGATTGCAGCTATGTAGCTGGCAAGTGACCACAGCCTGTAGCCACCCCTGATGTCCGACAGCCCCAGTACTCAGGGTCCCACCCTGTGGCAGACTCTAGCTACCAGACTAGGTAGCTCTGTCAGAGTGTCCTTCCTCTGCCTGGAACAGGCTGCTATGTAGCCCAGGAAAAGTGATTTTAGCTGGAGCAAACACAAATAACTAGACAGCCTAGCATTCAGGTTTAACAGGAACTGATTTTATTGAAAACACACACTCCTTTTATACAGTCAGCTCATCTTGATAAGACCCTGGACAATCCCACTATTTTCCCGCCATTCCCGCCCCTCTAGACAGCCCGGCACCTCCATAGGAGCCACAGTCTCACATAATCCCAATACATAGGGGTGGCGGTTTCGGGTGATCCCGGTGGAGCGGCGGCACTTACATGGTGTTTAAAGCTCTCGGTCCCCAGATGCCACAGTCCAAAAATCAGCATGATTCGTTACTGGGGACCGGAGTTACAGTCCGTTGAAGTTATGGGGTTAGGGGTGTCCAAAACCCCCAGTTCCAAAAGGAGCTCCCCTCCGGCAATTCTCCCACCCCTTGTACTCCCCAGGGGCTACTAATCCCCAAAAGAGCGGAGCTCTGGGGCACATGGTTGCTGGAGCGACCTGGGTTAAAGTTAGCGGGTGTTCTGCTGTCCTGTGGCCGACCGGGAGTTCCAGGAGACGGGCCAGCCTGAGAGGGGTTAGGCGAGTGTCCGTTGTAAGGCAGCCGACCGGGAGTTCCAGGAGCCCGGCCAGCCTAGGAGGGTTTTCCTGGTCATACACCAACTTTTCTCTGAACACAAAAACAAGCCAACACAAAGCAAACAAACAGCTTCCAGAGATGGTGGTTGCTCTGAGGAGCCCAAAACCACTGAGAAACAACAGGGGTGAGGTTGTAGGGGGGTGGGGGGTAGCCTTAGCCATCTGATATCCGTGACAGCGCGCAACAGAAAAGCCGTCACAGCTAGCCCCGCCCATCGTGGGCGTTACAATGATAACCTCCCGATCGGCTAAAAGTATTACAAAAGCCGCAGAGAGTAAAGTAATAATAAAAACACCACCTCCTCATCCCCAGTGCCTGCTATTGCTGCCCATAATAAAATGATCCCCCAAGTAATAGGTGAATTCTCTTGTCCCACAATTATATTGTAAAGTGCCATGCTTTTATTTTCTGCAATGTGCTCCCAGGAAAAAATAAAGTTAGCACTTACCTTTAGACTTCTGCCAGGCAGCACGGCAGCTCACTAGGTTTGAGAAGGTCAGCTCCCTCACATGGACCTGTGGATAAAAACAAAGACTGAGTAATCTTACTCAGGCTTCCACGAATAGGGCAGCATGAAATACATGGGAGGCGCAGTGAGGATTGTACCCCACAAGTTCCCATTGCTTGAAAGCCACCACTGCTCTACTGAAGAGACTGATATGGACTACGGCTACACCCTCGGACAAAGCAGCACAATCTTGCACTGCTTGAAAAATAATAAACTCTTGCTTGAAGAATCTTCTTTCTAACACCTAAACTTTACCACTTCCTTGCTCTAACGTAGGCAAAGAGAATGACTGGGGTTGGAGGGAAGGGATGTGATATTTGGCAGTTTGCTGTGGTGGTCTTTGCCGCCTCCTGCTGGGCAGGAGTGATATTCCCAATAGTAATTAGATGATCCGTGGACTCACTGTGTCATTAGAAAGAAAAAGCTTTTGAAGTTCTAATATGACAGAGCAGTCACTACTAAGAGCTAACTCTCCAGCAAGGTCACAGTGTAAAGCTCAGAGGCGTTCCTTTTTGTACAGCACAGACCTTCCAGTCCAACTCGCTAGGATAACTTCAACAAACTCCGTAAACCACACAGCAAATTCACTAGCATGAGAGTTGCTCTGTAGTCCGCTTCCTTCTTGTTACTTAGATTAATTATACCTTTATTTGCATGCAGGTTAAAGGGACAGACTATGCCAGAACTTTTTTTTTGTTTAAAAAGATAGATAATCCCTTTATTAACCATTCCCAAGTTTTGCATAACCAACACAATTATATTATTATTCTGTGATTACCTTGTATCTAAGCCTCTTCTGACAGCCTAATCACATGGCTATTTATTTATTATCTATTGACTTGCATTTAGCACTGTGTTGTGCTAACTCCTAAATAATTCCACGGGCGTGAGCACAATGTTATCTATATGGCCCACATGAGCTAGCTGTCTGTATTGGCTTAGAAACAGACAGAAATTTAGAGGTTTAAATGTTATAAAGTAAATTAATATAACAATGTTGGTTCCGCAAAGCAGGGGAATGTGTAGTAAAGGCGCTATCTATCTTTTTAAACAATAACAATTTTAGTGTTGACTGTCCATTTAAGGTGCAATATATAAACTCCCGGCTCCCCCACTGCACTATATAAACAATATCACACAAACCATAGTAAACAACCACTATACATTACAAATCACTGTAATATGCTAATTAAGGGTTCTCACCGTGCTTGGATATGGAAATTCAAACTTTACAAAAGCGTCCAAATCATTGGGTGCGACTCCTGCATGAGAAACAGTTGTAGGTAAAACATGGTAACCACAAAAGAGGTCTTAATGAGGGGTCGCTGGGCTGCCTGGTTATAGGGAGTTACAGTGACAGCAGAGAGTATCACAAACAGTGATTCACCTGATCACAGCTGCAGGGGACAGTCACTTTTAATAACTAGATTAATGCTTCACAAATGCAAACACAGCAGCGGATTAGCCAAGCGACCGTAAGGCAAAGGGAGGATCTAATGCTACAGCATGTACCCAAGGGGGCGGAGCTAATGCTACAGCACTTACATGAAGGGGTAGAGCTAGTGCACTTACCTAAAGGGGCAGGGCTAATGCTACAGCACTTATATGAAGGGGCGGAGCTAATGATACAGCACTTACCTGAAGGGGCGGGCAGATTAATTCCTCGTACAATGATAAGTAGCATCTCTGTGCTGCTGAGTTCTGAGAAGATCCTGTTAGAAAAAATGTGACAGAGGCTAAAGGCATTGTTACAGCCCAGCACCACCCAGATCTCATGCCCAACAGGAACACCACCCAGATCACATGCTCCATGGGTACAATGGCCAGAACACAACAGGCACAACTCCTACCTCTCAGGTCAGGCTACTATTGGCATAATGCCCAGATCACACAATCTAGAATATGTAGCCACAATGTCTAGATGCTCATTTTATACCATGAAGCCTGGATCACATGCTATTGACAATAAAGCCTGGACCCTTGACTCACAGCACTAATACTTAGTAATCTGGCTATAACTATAACACATAGGTACTTTGACAGTAGCCATAACCAGGGTGGATAAAAATAAATTATTTAAAATCTATCCACATGTAAGCAGTAGATGCTGAAGGGGGTGTGGTCTGACGGGCACTATGTCACACATTTGGTGGCAATGTATGACACTCCAACCATTCTGGTCATAAATAGAAGCAGCTTTTCGATTGATATTCGGAGACTTCTTCACATTAAACTCCTTAACTGCACTATTAAACTATAAGCCTGTGGTATTTTGCAAAATTAAATGGAATCTCTTATTAAAAGGCTTGAATAGTGCTAGGACACTAATAGCAAGAAACTGGAAGTCTACCCAACCTCCCTCTAGACGAGATTGGATCCAACACACCACAACCCTCCTGTCCCACGAAGAATATGTTTATTTTAGAAAAGGGAATCTCACTAGGTTTTATGATATAAAGTTTTATTGGGAGTCCTTATTGGGTACCATTAACAACCCGACATCGGACTAATCTATCCACCCTTCTTTACTCTGCCTACTACTTCCTCTCTTTTCTCCTGATCCATATTTCTCTCCTCGTTTCTATCTTCATCCCCCTCTTTTCTCTTTCACAAGGTTTTGATATAGTTGAACTGAAATGTTGCATCTTTTTCAGTAGGATTTAAGATGAACTTTTGTTTGTTTTTATTGTTAATAGTCTGATATAACTGGAAAAATAATCTGAAAAGTTCTAATTCTAAAAATGAAAACCATGATTTAAATAGATTTTGATTGGTCTTACCGACTAGGGATTTAAATCAAATCCACCCTAGCCATAACGCCTACGTTCTCTGCCCAAAGCAATAATACAAAGGTCTTCTGTCCTCAGACCTAATGCCCAGGCAAACAGAGCACATTGGTGCAATGCTCAGGGCTGAGGAGGAAAGGATTTGCTCTAATCATCTCTCTATCTGATCTTTGAGCATAAACAACGTGCAGTGGACTCCTGGTACCTGACTATTTTCATGGTCTTGTCCTCAAAGTGATAGGGAGGTGGTTCCAGGCCCTGAGCTTGAGACAGTTGCAGAATCTCGCAGTTCTTCTTGCAGTCGTGTGCCATCTTCTCAAATCTGTAGAGAGATCACTTGTTAGATGGACGCTAAATGCAGAATTCCTACTACAGGACCAACACTGACACAACTGGCTGTATGTACAACCCTATTATTCTTCACACAAGCTGATGTGTAGACTGTAAACATGCAGAGACAATGATTTTACTACTGGAACCACTTATTACACAAAATGTTTGCATGAAGTTCAGATTAAATGCACAATGGGAGAAGGAGCTATGCGCTTGCAGCATATCCCTAAGCAGATCATCTGGAATCCCTCATGCCAAGTGCACACATCACTTACCTGGTGGTCTCTGAGATGTTGCCCATCTGTGCAAACTGCTTGGAGTATCGGAGGCATTTCTGAAACAGAAAAAAAATAAAAAAAATAAAGGGAAGATAAAACCAGAGTTCAGTCCTTTACACTATAAATGTCAGACTGTAGTTAGTAAAGAACCCCTGGTTCTCACTCTAATATGGGGTGCAGTGGTAGCATGTAGCACCCGGACATTTTCTAGTGGGGGAGGGGCATTAGCTTGCTGTAAGTACCTCTTGTTGTTCATTCATCAGTTTTAGCAGCTGATTGTAGACATCATCTGTGTTCTGTAGTGGTTTTGTGTCCTCATGGTCAATAAGCACAAAGTCGCTATTATCATCATCTTGCAAGGACGGCAGCTGTCAGTAAGAGCAAGGAAATGAGGCTGTGCTTGTGAAGAGTATACTGCCATAAACACATGCAGAACCCCAAACACAACACTGCCATAAACACATGCAGAACCCCAAACACAACACTGCCATAAACACACACAGAACACCAAACACTCACAACACTGCCATAAAAACACACACACACACACACACACACAACACTGCTATAATTACTGCCATAAACACATGCAGAACCCCAAACACAACACTGCCTTAAACACACACAGAACACCAAACACTCACAACACTGCCATAAATACACACACAACACTGCTATAATTACTGCCATAAACACACAACAAAGCTATAAATACTGCCATAAACACACACAACACTACCATTAACACCCAAACACACACAGAACCCCAAACACTAATTCCAAAGACGGACACACACACAACCACATTCTCACAAAACTGAAAAACACACAATCACAGGCACGTACAGATATACCGGATGACAACTGCTGACAATGATATTTTTTCTATCTGTGGTTATGAAAACCAGATAATATGATAAAAGCCCTGGGTACATTCTAACCTTGCAAATGTCCACAGTTTGTCCGCTCTTCAGCTGATCAATGGACGTCTGCATGGAGTGTGCTGATCTCATATGCTGTTTGGCTTGCTCCAGGTCGTTCCTCTGTTTGGCTTGAAGAGCTGCTTTCCTGAACTCTTGTCTCCTGTTCTCCAGAAGCTCAATCTGCTCCTGAGCTGAGAGATGTGATCTGGGTTAGTTATGCGGCTACTGTACATAGTGGACTGGAGAGCCCACCAATGACAGAAACTCTCTGTAGAGGGGTAGGGAGAAGGCTGTGAGAAGAGTAATTGCTAATGGTGTGTGTATGAGAGGGGGAGAGGTAGAGGGGCAGTCACTATGTACAGTTTGGAGTCCTTTAGACTCAGATTACATCTGCATGTTGTTAGGTTTATTTCAAGCCATGAAGACACCAAAGTGGAAGATTAACTATTAAACTGCTGAGGACCCAGTGGCAGGTCCGAAAGGTAACAAATACCACAGAGTAATTAGTGACGGACACCAGCAACTGTAAAGGATTCACCTGAAGGAGATGAGTGGGATGCTTTCCCATGTATTCTGGAAAGATGGTGCAACATGGAAATGAGTGTAACCCGTACCATACACGTCACTATTATACTATATACTGTAGAATAAGGAATAACATAGTACAGTGGATTGGTACTTCTCAATATGTGGAAAACTGGACACTACACCACTTGAGTGGGTCTACAAAAGCTAATGCCCAAGAAAAGGCATCTTACTTCTAAATACCTTCAGCAGGGAGTGAATCTGAAGATGCCGTCTTATCTGGGATAATGGATTTGGAGTTCAGAGAAGGCTCATCATGGTGTGACACAGGATGTATCACAAAAGGCTTGACAAGTTGCTTGGGTTTCTTAGGGAGAACCTCATCCTGTAGATAGAAAAAGAAGGACAACATTTACCAGACTGAGGTACTCATCACTTGCATCTGACAAATAATTCTATAAATCACAGTGTGCCCTAAACTGGAGCGAAAGATACTGCAGCACAGAAGTCTATTGACATTCATCGTTATTACCGTTATATTGCCTATGATCTGCTCATTAACATAGGAATAATGTCGTCACCTGTAGGACTGATCAGTGCCTATCGTGTGTCAGTGTAAACAGGAATATTTATTAGGCAGTCGCTGCAAGTCAACAGTTCTTACTGAACTAGTGCGTTATAATTAAAGGGACAGTCAACACCAGCATTTTTGTTGTTTTACCTGATAAATTACTTTCTCCAACGGTGTGTCCGGTCCACGGCGTCATCCTTACTTGTGGGAATATCTCTTCCCCAACAGGAAATGGCAAAGAGTCCCAGCAAAGCTGTCCATATAGTACCTCCTAGGCTCCGCCCACCCCAGTCATTCGACCGACGGACAGGAGGAAAAAAACAGGAGAAACTATAGGGTGCCGTGGTGACTGTAGTTAGAGAAAATAATTCATCAAACCTGATTAAAAAACCAGGGCGGGCCGTGGACCGGACACACCGTTGGAGAGAGTAATTTATCAGGTAAGCATAAATTCTGTTTTTTCCAACATTGGTGTGTCCGGTCCACGGCGTCATCCTTACTTGTGGGAACCAATACCAAAGCTTTAGGACACGGATGAAGGGAGGGAGCAAATCAGGTTACCTAAACAGAAGGCACCACGGCTTGCAAAACCTTTCTCCCAAAAATCGCCTCTGAAGAAGCAAAAGTATCAAATTTGTAAAATTTGGCAAAAGTGTGCAGTGAAGACCAAGTCGCTGCCTTACATATCTGATCAACAGAAGCCTCGTTCTTGAAGGCCCATGTGGAAGCCACAGCCCTAGTGGAGTGAGCTGTGATTCTTTCTGGAGGCTGCCGTCCGGCAGTCTCGTAAGCCAATCGGATGATGCTTTTAAGCCAAAAGGAAAGAGAGGTAGAAGTCGCTTTTTGACCTCTCCTTTTACCAGAATAGATGACAAACAGAGAAGAAGTTTGTCTGAACTCTTTTGTAGCTTCTAAATAGAATTTTAGAGCACGGACTACGTCTAAATTGTGTAACAAACGTTCCTTCTTTGAAACTGGATTCGGACACAAAGAAGGAACAACTATCTCCTGGTTAATATTTTTGTTAGAAACAACCTTTGGAAGAAAACCAGGCTTAGTACGCAAAACAACCTTATCTGCATGGAACACCAGATAGGGCGGAGAACACTGCAGAGCAGATAACTCAGAAACTCTTCTAGCAGAAGAAATAGCAACCAAAAACAAAACTTTCCAAGATAACAACTTAATATCTATGGAATGTAGAGGTTCAAACGGAACCCCTTCAAGAACTGAAAGAACTAGATTTAAACTCCAGGGAGGAGTCAAAGGTCTGTAAACAGGCTTGATCCTAACCAGAGCCTGAACAAATGCTTGAACATCTGGCACAGCTGCCAGTCGTTTGTGTAATAAGACAGATAAAGCAGAAATCTGTCCCTTTAGAGAACTCGCTGATAATCCTTTATCCAAACCCTCTTGTAGAAAGGAAAGGATCTTAGGGATTTTGATCTTATTCCATAAGAATCCCTTGGCTTCACACCAGCAGATATATCTTTTCCATATTTTATGGTAAATTTTTCTAGTTACCGGTTTTCTGGCTTGAACTAGAGTATCTATCACTGAATCTGAAAACCCACGCTTTGATAGAATCAAGCGTTCAATTTCCAAGCCGTCAGCTGGAGGGAGACCAGATTTGGATGTTCGAATGGACCCTGTACAAGAAGATCCTGTCTCAAAAGGTAGCTTCCATGGTGGCACCGATGACATATTCACCAGGTCTGCATACCAAGTCCTGCGTGGCCACGCAGGAGCTATCAAGATCACCAAGGCCCTCTCCTGCTTGATCCTGGCTACCAGCCTGGGAATGAGAGGAAACGGTGGAAACACATAGGCTAGGTTGAAGGTCCAAGGCGCTACTAGTGCATCCACTAGAGTCGCCTTGCGATCCCTGGATCTGGACCCGTAGCAAGGAACCTTGAAGTTCTGACGAGACGCCATCAGATCCATATCTGGAATGCCCCATAATTGAGTAAACTGGGCAAAGATCTCCGGGTGGAGTTCCCACTCCCCCGGATGGAATGTCTGACGACTCAGGTAATCCGCCTCCCAGTTTTCCACACCTGGGATGTGGATCGCAGATAGGTGGCAGGAGTGATCCTCTGCCCATTTTATTATTTTGGTCACTTCTTTCATCGCCAGGGAACTCCTTGTTCCCCCCTGATGATTGATATAAGCAACAGTCGTCATGTTGTCTGATTGGAATCTTATGAATCTGGCCTTTGCTAGTTGAGGCCAAGCCCTGAGAGCATTGAATATCGCTCTCAGTTCCAGAATGTTTATCGGGAGAAGAGACTCTTCCCGAGACCATAGTCCCTGAGCTTTCAGGGATTCCCAGACCGCGCCCCAGCCCACTAGACTGGCGTCGGTCGTGACGATGACCCACTCTGGTCTGCGGAAGCTCATTCCCTGGGACAGGTGGTCCAGGGTTAGCCACCAACGGAGTGAGTCTCTGGTCTTCTGATCTACTTGAATCACTGGAGACAAGTCTGTATAGTCCCCATTCCACTGTTTCAGCATGCACAGTTGTAATGGTCTTAGATGAATTCGCGCAAAAGGAACTATGTCCATTGCTGCAACCATCAATCCTACTACTTCCATGCACTGAGCTACGGAAGGACGAGGAATAGAATGAAGAACTTGACAAGCGTTTAGAAGTTTTGACTTTCTGACTTCTGTCAGGAAAATCCTCATTTCTAAAGAATCTATTATTGTTCCCAAGAAGGGAACTCTTGTCGACGGAGACAGGGAACTTTTTTCTATGTTCACCTTCCATCCGTGAGATCTGAGAAAGGCCAGAACGATGTCTGTGTGAGCCTTTGCCTTAGAAAGAGACAACGCTTGTATTAGAATGTCGTCCAAGTACGGTACTACTGCAATGCCCCTTGGTCTTAGAACCGCTAGAAGGGATCCGAGTACCTTTGTGAAGATCCTTGGAGCAGTGGCTAACCCGAATGGGAGGGCCACAAACTGGTAATGTTTGTCCAGAAAGGCGAACCTTAGGAACTGATGATGTTCTTTGTGGATAGGAATTTGTAGATACGCATCCTTTAGATGCACGGTAGTCATAAATTGACCTTCCTGGATTGTGGGTAGAATCGTTCAAATGGTTTTCATTTTGAACGAAGTACTCTGAGAAATTTGTTTAGGATCTTTAAATCCAGAATTGGTCTGAAAGTTCCCTCTTTTTTGGGAACTACAAACAGATTTGAGTAAAATCCCATTCCTTGTTCCGTCGTTGGAACTGGGTGTATCACTCCCATCTTTAACAGGTCTTCTACACAATGTAAGAATGCCTGTCTCTTTATTTGGTTTGAGGATAAGTGAGACATGTGGAACCTTCCCCTTGGGGGTAGTTCCTTGAATTCCAGAAGATAACCCTGAGAAACTATTTCTAGTGTCCAGGGATCCTGAACATCTCTTGCCCAAGCCTGAGCAAAGAGAGAGAGTCTGCCCCCTACTAGATCCGGTCCCGGATCGGGGGCTACTCCTTCATGATGTTTTGTTAGCAGCAGCAGGCTTCTTGGCCTGCTTATCCTTGTTCCAGCCTTGCGTCGGTTTCCAGGCTGGTTTGGTTTGAGAGGCATTACCCTCTTGTTTAGAGGATGCAGAGTTAGAGGCCGGTCCGTTCCTGAAATTGCGAAAGGAACGAAAATTAGACTTATTCTTGGCTTTGAAAGGCCTATCTTGTGGGAGGGCATGGCCCTTTCCCCCAGTGATGTCTGAAATAATCTCTTTCAATTCTGGCCCAAAGAGAGTCTTACCCTTGAAGGGGATATTAAGCAATTTTGTCTTGGAAGATACATCCGCTGACCAAGACTTTAGCCAAAGCGCTCTGCGCGCCACAATTGCAAACCCTGAATTTTTCGCCGCTAATCTAGCTAGTTGCAAAGTGGCATCTAAAATAAAAGAATTAGCCAACTTGAGTGCGTGAACTCTGTCCATAACCTCCTCATACGGAGTCTCTCTACTGAGCGACTTTTCTAGTTCCTCGAACCAGAACCACGCTGCTGTAGTGACAGGAACAATGCACGAAATGGGTTGCAGGAGGTAACCTTGCTGTACAAAAATCTTTTTAAGCAAACCCTCCAATTTTTTTTTTTTTTTTATCCATAGGATCTTTGAAAGCACAATTATCCTCGATAGCAATAGTAGTGCGCTTGTTTAGAGTAGAAACTGCCCCCTCGACCTTAGGGACTGTCTGCCATAAGTCCTTTCTGGGGTCGACCATAGGAAATAATTTCTTAAATATAGGAGGGGGGACAAAAGGTATGCCGGGCTTCTCCCACTCCTTATTCACTATATCCGCCACCCGCTTGGGTATAGGAAAAGCGTCAGGGTGCACCGGAACCTCTAGGAACTTGTCCATCTTGCATAATTTTTCTGGAATGACCAGGTTGTCACAATCATCCAGAGTAGATAACACCTCCTTAAGCAGTGCGCGGAGATGCTCTAATTTAAATTTAAATGTCACAACATCAGGTTCTGCCTGTTGAGAAATTTTACCTGAATCTGAAATTTCCCCATCCGACAAAACCTCCCTCATGACCCCTTCAGATTGGTGTGAGGGTATGACAGAACAATTATCATCAGCGCCCTCCTGCTCTTCAGTGTTTAAAACTGAGCAATCACGCTTTCTCTGATATGCAGGAATTTTGGATAAAATATTTGCTATGGAGTTATCCATTACTGCCGTTAATTGTTGCATAGTAATAAGCATTGGCGCGCTAGAAGTACTAGGGGCCTCCTGCGTGGGCAAAACTGATGTAGAAACAGAAGGAGATGATGTAGAACTATGTCTACTCCCTTCATCTGATGAATCATCTTGGGCAACTTTACTATCTGTGGCAATACTGTCCTTACTTTGTTTGGACGCTATGGCATAATTATCACACAATTTTGAAGGGGGACACACATTGATCTTCAAACATATAGAACATAGCTTATCTGAAGGCACAGACATGTTAAACAGGCTTAAACTTGTCAAAAAAGTACAAAAACCGTTTTAAAACAAAACCGTTACTGTCTCTTTAAATTTTAAACAGTGCACACTTTATTACTGAATATGTGAAAAAGTATGAAGGAATTGTTCAAAATTTACCAAATTTTCACCACAGTGTCTTACAGCATTCAAAGTATTGCACACCAATTTTCAGAGCTTTAACCCTTAAAATAAAGCAACCGGAGCCGGTTACAGTTTTAACCCCTCTACAGTCCCAGCTACAGCCTTTGCTGCGACTTTACCAAACCCAGGGGGGAATACGATACCAGATGAAGCCTTCTAGGAACTTTTCCAACTACTTTCAGATCCTCACACATGCATCTGAATGTCTTGCTCTCAAAAGTAACTGCGCAGTAATGGCGCGAAAATGAGGCTCAGTCTACAACTGGGAAGGCCCTTCCTGACTGGAAAGGTGCCTAACACAGTGCCTGACGTTAAAAAACGTTCCCCAAGCTTATAAGTATGAATTACAAGCATAAACATGTATAAAATGCCCAAATAAAGCAATCGATTTTGCCCATAAAAGTGTCTACCAGTTTTATAGCCCATATTAAGCCCTTTATTCTGTTTGAGACTAAGAAAATGGCTTACCGGTCCCCATGAGGGGAAATGACAGCCTTCCAGCATTACTCAGTCTTGTTAGAAATATGGCTAGTCATACCTTAAGCAGAAAAGTCTGCTAACTGTTTCCCCCAACTGAAGTTACTTCATCTCAACAGTCCTATGTGGAAACAGCAAACGATTTTAGTTACTGTCTGCTAAAATCATCTTCCTCTCACAAACAGAACTCTTTTTCTGTTTCAGAGTAAATAGTACACACCAGCACTATTTTAAAATAACAAACACTTGATAGTAGAATTAAAAAACTACAACTAAACACCACATACTCAACCATCTCTGTGGAGATGTTGCCTGTGCAACGGCAAAGAGAATGACTGGGGTGGGCGAAGCCTAGGAGGGACTATATGGCCAGCTTTGCTGGGACTCTCTGCCATTTCCTGTTGGGGAAGAGATATTCCCACAAGTAAGGATGACGCCGTGGACCGGACACACCAATGTTGGAGAAAAGATAGATATTCCCTTTATTACCCATTCCCCAATTTTGCATAACCAATACAGTTATAATAATACACATTTTACCTATGTAATTACCTTGTATCTAAGCCTCTGCAGACTGCCCCCTTAGAGAACAAAGCAAAATTGGTGATAAAAGTAAATTGGAAAGTTGTTTAAAATTACATGCCCTATTTGAATCATGAAAGTTATTTTGGACTTGACTGTCCCTTTAAGTCTACTATCAAATTTCATTGATCCACTGATTTTTTTGATTTTTTTATTAATTAATTCTTTATTTAATTAACTAAAAAACACACTGATTGAAACTATAGTTACAAATGTGATTGTTCAGTTTAAGGTTTGGAATAATTGTTTAATTGGATTGTTGATAAGTTTGAAACTTCGGTAGCTTGTTATACACTCACTATCTGTGTAGTGAAGCTGAAAACCTTGCAGTGTATGTATCCCATAGAATAATAAGCCAGTAGCACCTGGTGCGTAACCGATCAAGGTGGGAACCACAGCTATAAAACATAACAGTACCTATTGGTTTAGGGGTTTAGGGATAACTCACTGTATGCTCACGTGTGACCACCTAGTCCGTTATCGCTCAGGAATTCAGATATTTACTAACCTCATTCTCCCCTTCTGTGTTTGCCAGCTTGTGTGCGGCCTCCAGTACCTGAGCCATACTTCCCTCTCCTTCTTTCTGCTCCATACCAGGTAGCGGAGGAAATCCTGTCACAGGGAAGAGATTATAACTTCATGCTACATCCTCCAGCATAATACTGAAAGCGTTGAGCAGAGTACTGATGGATGTGGCTTCCGTATATAATTCTAACATTGCAGACAACTTACCAGGTGGAACTGGAAGCTCTGCCAAGTTCACTTGTCGTCCTGCTTTGTGAGCCCGGATGGCATCCTGGTATTGCTACAGAATGAGAATTTTAGAGAAACAGACTCTGCCAAGCACGAAAACAAAATGTATTCTTACCTGATACATTCTTTTCTTTCCTGGCATGGAGAGTCCACAATTCCAATCAATTACTGTTGGGAATCCAACTGCTGTCCACCAGGAGGAGGCAGAGACACCCCAGAAAAGTTTTAGTATCCCTCCCACTTCCCATATTACCCAGTCATTCAGCCGAGGGAATAAGGAAAGAGAAAGAGAAACACAAGGGGTATAGAGGTGCCTGAAGAGTATAAAAATAAATGCCGCCTTAAAATTATAAAAAAAGGGTGGGTCATGGACTCTCCATGTCAGGAAAGAAAATAATTTATCAGGTAAGCATAAATTATGTTTTCTTTCCAATGGCATGGAGAGTCCATGATTCCATTCAATTACTGTTGGGAAACCAATACCCAAGCCAGAAAGGACACAGAATGGAAAGGGAGAGAGAACAAAAGGCAGGCGGAGCTAAACAGAAGGTACCACCGCTAGAAGCACCTTTCTCCCAAAAACGGCCTCAGCTAAGGTAAATACTTTAAATTTGTAAAAAAAGAACTACAATCTCTTGATTGATATTGCGGTTCGAGACCAACTTGGGAAAAAATCCTAATATAGTACATAGAACAGCCTTATCCGCATGAAAAATAAGATAAAGGGGATCACACTTAAAAGTAGATGTTCTGAAACTCCACGAGCAGAAGAAAAGCCAACAAAACAAAACTTTACAGATCGAATAGGCTCAAAAAGAGCCTGCCGCAAAACACACGAAGAACTAGATCAAGGCTCCAAGGAGGACAGGATCAAACACAGGCCTGATTCTGACCAGGACCTGAACAAAGGACTGAACGTCCGTAAAATTGTCTAAAAACATAATTTATGCTTACCTGATAAATTTATTTCTCTTGTACTGTGTTCAGTCCACGGGTCATCCATTACTTATGGGATATATTCTCCTTCCCAACAGGAAGTTGCAAGAGGATCACCCAAGCAGAGCTGCTATATAGCTCCTCCCCTCACATGTCATATCCAGTCATTCGACCGAAACAAGACGAGAAAGGAGAAACTATAGGGTGCAGTGGTGTAGGCCTGTCAAAAATAATCGTTTTGACGATGCATCGCGATGCGGCATGAAACGATTCTGCATCGATGCGCTGAGACGCGATAATCGATTAACGTTACCCACGTGACCAGCCTCCAGGAAACGTAAAAGAAAGTGCGCGGTACATCGTTTTGACGTCACTGACGTCACGTCACCCAATAAAGCAACATGGGCGCTCATGGGCGGTCTCTTGAAGTGCCGAAGTTACGCAGTAGGAGCAAAGCAGCAAAGCAGGAGTTTGTTGCCTGAGATTGATGATGGTACACGGCGGTATACTACAGCTACACGGCGGGCTCATTTTTATTTTGTGGGAGACAGAGGAGGAGACCTATGGTGAGAATTAGACTAACTAACTGTTTGTTTAGTTAATAGTTACCAAAACGTTGTACATTTTGCCAATGCCATGCCATAATTGCCATTGCCATGCCTGCCTATTGCCTCAACTGCCTACTACTTGCCAATAGGTAAACTAATTATTAACTTACTTAAAGAGCAAATCAATAAGGGGTACACAATCACATTTATTACACAATAAGGGGTAACAATTAAATACTTGCCTTATTTACTTAACGTAGTATGCTGAGCTGACTGAGGCTCAGGCTGCTGCATAATTAATTGCTGCATTATTGAATAATATTGCATATATAAAAAATGTATTATAAATAAATATAGTATACTATTATTGTCTAATAATGTCTCTATTAGTCTAATCTGTATCTATTATCTACATGTTTTTCACATGGATGGATGGCCTGGTCTGAAGTTCTAATATTTTAATAATATATTAATTCAAGAAAGTGCATGCAATTTTAAACAACTTTCCCTATTATATAATTTGCTTATCCTTTGTTGAAATGCATAGCCTCCTCCTTGTGCACAAAGTATTATATACTTAGTAAGTAATGTGTGTGCTGTGCGCAATGCATTGCTAATATGTCATCAACAAACGATATCTGAGAAGTATGAAGCAAATTAAATAATAGAAGAGTTAGTTATGATGTTTATTTAAAATTGTATTCTCTATCTGAATCATGAAAGTAAATGTTTGGGTTTTTGCACCTTTAAGTGTGTAATATATTACAGTAACTGTGTCAGTGAGTGAGTGATGTCCCCTGCAATTATCACAATGCAATTTGTTTTAAAATTTATGTTCGCAAAATGTATGGCATTGGCAAAGTAGTTGAAGTTACTAGTACTTGTTGATTTTACATTTGCGGCTTGACATTTTGACAACTGGAACTTAGTGTATTTTCTTTTTTTTTTAACACTGACAGAGTTTGACGTTGACAACAACATCATCCGTCACATATGTACATGTCATGCTAAAATGACAGAGGGAGACAAAAAAGATAGAGAGATAAAAAATGCACCTAGCATTTTAAAAGCAAGCATCTGGGCACATTTTGGATTTTATGAACATACTGGAAAGCACGAATTGGACAAGACACACGCGGTTTGTAAAGCCTGTCACACAAAAATTAAATACCTAGGGAATACTACTAACTTGAGAAATCACGTTAGACGTTTTCACTCTGAGATGCTAACCCCTGCCGCTGTCGCCAGTGCCACTGCCAAGGAAATAACAAGACTAGCTGAAGCTCATCAGCCAAGAATTGATGCAATGCTGTCAACTTTGCCACCCAACTCTGAAAAAGGGAAGAGAATAACCAAAGCTGTGGCAACTTTCATAGCGAAGGACCTACGGCCTTACTCTGTTGTGGAAAACCTTGGGTTTCGCAACCTGTTGAAGACACTAGAGCCACGTTATAAGATCCCGTCACGCAATCACTTAACAGAAAACGTTATACCTGCACTCTACCAAGAAACAAAAGCTCAGGTAATTGCATCAATGAGCCAAGCCAGTCGAGTCGCACTAACGTGTGATTCATGGACTTCAGTCACGACGGAGTCTTATGTAACAGTAACTGCACATTACATTAGCAAGGACTGGAAGATCTTGTTGCATGTGCTGCAAACGAGAGCAGTTTATGAGTCTCACACGGGTTCTCATCTGGCGGAGCTACTGTCTCGTGTCGTGGAAGAATGGCAGCTGTCCGATAAATCTGTAGTGCTTGTGACCGACAATGCTTCGAACATGATTGTTGCTGCTCAAGTTGGAAAATTCCCTCATGTAAAATGCTTCGCCCATACACTGAATCTCGCATCCCAGCGGGCGCTGAAAGTGGCCACGCTCTCCAGGCTTTTAGGCAGAGTGCGACGAATATCAACATTTTTTCACCGCAGCACTACAGCAAACCACTGTCTGAAAGAAAAACAGAAATGTCTTGGCCTGAAGAATCATAAGCTAATAACTGATGTGACAACAAGGTGGAACAGCTCATATGACATGGTCGAGAGGTTCCTAGAACAGCAACCTGCAATCTGTGCCACATTGTTGTCTCCAGAAGTCAGAAAAAGTGAGTCAGATCTCTGCACTCTCAACGAAACAGATGTGTCAAATGCAGAGGATGCTGTGAGTGCATTAAAGCCAATGAAAGATGCAACCACACTGATGTCAGAAGAGCGCAATCCAACTGTTTCTCTCATTGCCCCTCTAAATGCACAACTGCTCCAGAACATGACAGACACCATGGGAGACACACCCATGATCCATGAGATCAAGAATGCCATCAAAACAGATCTCCTGAAGAGGTACAGCAGTGAGGCAGAGAAGAAGATACTTTATACAGCCTCTGCCCTGGATCCTCGTTTTAAGGGACTGCCTTTTATTCTCACAGAGGAGGAGAGATTGGAGATATACAGAGGAGTGACTGAGGAGGCTGCATCCTTGGAGGTAATTTTAATTGCATCATGTTTCTTGAATAGATGTGAGCTGTTGTATGCATTTATTTATGCATTACTGTCTCTCTGAGCACACACATAGCATTAGCTGGCTGGCTGCTCGAGGTAATAATGAATGCTATTTTTTCTATTCTTTTGTTCAAACACAGATTGAGTGTACTAGTACAGTTACATCTAGGAGGACAAACGTGGATGAAGTGCCACTGCCTGAGGGAAAAGAAACTCTGGAAGAAGAATCAGCCATCGAGGAGGATAACCCTTCTCCTCCCAAAAGAAAGTCCACATCGCTTCTCATGACTTTGCTGGGACAGTCTTTCACTGACACTGAAGGTACAATAGAACCCAAGACCCCCTATGCCAAGGCTGAAGAGGAAATAGAGAAATATTGTAAAGCCCCATCTCTGCCTCTCACTGAAGACCCTTTGAAATGGTGGCATGTACATGAGGTCATATTTCCCCTCCTCTCTCATTTGTCAAAGCGATACTTGTGTATCCCAGGTACAAGCGTGTCTGCAGAGCGGGTTTTCTCCACTGCAGGAGATGTGGTAACGGCTAAAAGAAGCACCCTCAAACCAGAGCATGTGGATCAACTAGTGTTCTTACAGAAAAACCTACATATTCCATAATTCTGAGTAGTGATTCAGGTTTATAATATTAATATTTAATGTTTTTTGGCACATCCAGAAGAAAGTGCTGTGTGCCCCACTGCCCAGTGCAGACTACTGTTAAGTTATTTTATATTTGTTACTGTTATATAGCTTATAGCTTTTTGAAAAATGAAGCTTAAAACCTTGAGTAAATCTTTGTTGGATCACAAAATATACTAGTACACTACACGACACGACCGACCACGTCACTCTGTCACAGTCACACACACACACACACAATACAAAAGAAACAACACACAACTGCACACACCTCATGTGTGCGTGTCAGTGTCACCCTTCACCATGATTCACTCTTTTTATGATGTGTGTTTTTTTTGGTATTGTTTGACTGTGTGTGACTGTGACTGTGTGTGTGTTGTGTAACAATATATTTGTGATCCCATAAAGATATTGATAATCAAAGTTAGTAAATCTAGTAGTTCAATGCTACTTCTTGTATAATGTCTATTACTACTTCTAGTGTTACTGTGATGTTTGCCAATCAGGAAGTGCTCTGTTTTGTAGATGTTGTGCTATTGTTACAGCACACCCCTGTATTGTTTGCAATGCAGTGAGTGCATAGTGCACACTGCATAAGGGATTATTAATATTATTCTTTCACACTAAAAATTGTCTATTTTAAATAGACCCTTTAAGAAAGATATCATATGTTTTTGTTTATGATCCCAATCCCAAATGCCATCCCACCCACTCCCAGGCAGATCTGTAGGGGTTAACCGAATATAACCAACCAGTTAACAATAACAATGTGTGTACTGCAGTGTCTAACTGTCTCTTTATGAGTGTGTGAGTGTGTCTGTGAGTGAGTGAGTGCCAGTTTGAAAAGTTTGTATGTATCTCATTCTCTATGAGTGTGTGTGAGATGATTGTATTAACTGCCTTTGAATTTTTTTGTTTGTATGTGATTGTGTGTCTGTCCCAGTGTCTAAGTGTCTATGAGTGTGAGTGTGACTGTGGCTGACTGTGGTGCCATTGAATGTTTTTGTTTGTGTGTGTGTCCCACTGTGTCTCTAGTGTCTGAGTGTCTAGTGAGTGTGACTGTCTAACTGTCTATGAGTGCACTATGCAGAGAGTGAGACTGAAGCCAAACCCCACTATAGGGGAAGGAAAAGCCTTGAGTAAATCTTTATTGGATCACAAATATACTGTACACTACAGACAGTACAGCACACACACAGTGCCACACACAACAGCACAATACAAAAATAAAGCACACACACCTCAGGTGAGTGGCGTGCCACCCTTTCTTCACCATGATTTACTCCTTGATGTCTGTGTCCTTTTTTATGTATTGTTTGTTTGTGTGTGACTGCTGTGTACTGTTCAGTGACAGACTCAGTCACTGTTCAGTTGTGTGTAGTACTGCTTTAACAGTAACTAATAACTAACTAATTATATTTGTGATCCCATAAAGATAATATAATCATCAAGAAGAAACTGTAGTTATAGTAGTTCAGTTCAATGCTACTTGTTTTAAATGTCTCTCTCTCTAGTACTATTGTAAGTCTGTAACTGTGTAAACTAATTGTTTATGTCACAATCACATGTGTGTTGTGTGCACACTCTGTGCTGTGTGTTGTGTTCCAGATTCTTCACGTGATGTTTGTTTGCCACAAATTGACAGTCATGAAGGCACAGTGGACTGCACCTGTAATTTTGTACCTATAAGGGATTTATGTTTTGTTTTCTGAGGACAATTTTCACACAAATAAGGTATTATGGTGGTAACTTAAGCTTAACCTATCTATTTGGGTTTTAATTTAATGTCTATTATATTATTATTACTAAGTAAGTAAAGAAATTAAATTAAAACCAACATAGATAGGTTAGACATTTATTTGTTGTTCATGTTTCTTTACAAGTGTATAGTGTACTACTTACTAATATATAATATATACATTTAAATATTTTCTTTTACTGAAGAAGTACACTGTGAGCACTGCACTTTTTACACTACGTACTCTGTAACTACAGTTTGATGCCATAATATTGTTTCCAAACCAATACAACAATTGCCATTTAGTATTTACTGTTCTATAAACTGTTGTTGTCTGCTGTGTTCAGACTTTGCCACAGGAAGAGTGTCCTTTTTTGAGCTAATAAAATAAAAAAAGAGTTTATTTCAATACTTTGACTTCTTGAATTTTTTTTTCTGAAAAATTTAAAAATTGGGCAGAAATAGTGCAGTAATCGTGATGCATCGCGATGCATCGTAGAATCGAATCGTATCGAATCGTTACGATGATAATCGTAATCGAATCGAATCGTGAGACAGGTGAAGATGCGCAGCTCTACAGTGGTGACTGGAGTTATAATTTAAAATTTAGAACCTGCCTCAAAAAGACAGGGCGGGCCGTAGACTGAACACACTACAAGAGAAATAAATTTATCAGGTAAGCATAAATTATGTTTTCTCTTGTTAAGTGTGTTCAGTCCACGGGTCATCCATTACTTATGGGATACCAATACCAAAGCTAAAGTACACGGATGATGGGAGGGACAAGGCAGGAACATTAAACAGAAGGAACCACTGCCTGTAGAACCTTTCTCCCAAAAACAGCCTCCGAAGAAGCAAAAGTGTCAAATTTGTAAAATTTGGAAAAAGTATGAAGTGAAGACCAAGTTGCAGCCTTGCAAATCTGTTCAACAGAGGCCTCATTCTTAAAGGCCCAGGTGGAAGCCACAGCTCTAGTGGGATGAGCTATAATTCTTTCAGGAGGCTGCTGTCCAGCAGTCTCATAGGCTAAGCGTATTATGCTACGAAGCCAAAAAGAGAGAGAGGTAGCCGAAGCCTTTTGACCTCTCCTCTGTCCAGAGTAAACGACAAACAGAGAAGAAGTTTGTCGAAAATCTTTAGTTGCCTGTAAGTAGAACTTCAGGGCACGGACCACGTCTAGATTATGCAAAAGACGTTCCTTCTTTGAAGAAGGATTAGGACATAACGATGGAACAACAATCTCTTGATTGATATTCCTGTTAGAAACAACCTTAGGTAAAAACCCAGGTTTAGTACGCAGGACTACCTTGTCTGAATGAAAGATCAGATAAGAAGAATCACAATGTAAGGCAGATAACTCAGAGACTCTTCGAGCCGAGGAAATAGCCATCAAAAACAGAACTTTCCAAGATAAAAGCTTAATATCAATGGAATGAAGGGGTTCAAACGGAACACCCTGAAGAACTTTAAGAACCAAGTTTAAGCTCCACGGAGGAGCAACAGTTTTAAACACAGGCTTAATCCTAGCCAAAGCCTGACAAAAAGCCTGGACGTCTGGATTCTCTGCCAGACGCTTGTGTAAAAGAATAGACAGAGCAGAAATCTGTCCCTTTAGCGAACTAGCGGATAAGCCCTTTTCTAAACCCTCTTGTAGAAAAGACAATATCCTAGGAATCCTAACCTTACTCCATGAGTAACTCTTGGATTCACACCAATATAAATATTTACGCCATATCTTGTGGTAAATTTTTCTGGTAACAGGTTTCCAAGCCTGTATTAATGTATCAATAACCGAATCCGAAAACCCACGCTTTGATAGAATCAAGCGTTCAATTTCCAAGCAGTCAGCCTCAGAGAAATTAGGTTTGGATGGTTGAAAGGACCCTGGATTAGAAGGTCCTGTCTCAGGGGTAGAGACCATGGTGGACAGGACGACATGTCCACTAGGTCTGCATACCAGGTCCTGCGTGGCCACGCAGGCGCTATCAGAATCACCGATGCTCTCTCCTGTTTGATCCTGGCAATCAGTCGAGGTAGCAACGGAAAAAGTGGAAACACATAAGCTATGTTGAAAACCCAAGGGGCTGCTAGTGCATCTACCAGCACCGCACCCGGGTCCCTGGACCTGGATCCGTAACAAGGAAGCTTGGCGTTCTGGCGAGATGCCATGAGATCCAGATCCGGTTTGCCCCAACGACGAATCAATTGAGCAAATACCTCCGGGTAAAGTTCCCACTCCCCCGGATGAAAGGTCTGTCGACTTAGAAAATCCGCCTCCCAGTTCTCCATGCCTGGGATGTAGATCGCTGACAGGTGGCAAGAGTGAGACTCTGCCCAGCGAATTATCTTCGAGACTTCCAACATCGCTAGGGAACTCCTGGTTCCCCCTTGATGATTGATGTAAGCCACAGTCGTGATGTTGTCCGACTGAAATCTGATGAACCTCAGTGTTGCTAACTGAGGCCAAGTTAGAAGAGCATTGAATATTGCTCTTAATTCTAGAATGTTTATTGGGAGGAGTCTCTCCTCCTGAGTCCACGATCCCTGAGCCTTCATGGAGTTCCAGACTGCTCCCCAGCCTAGTAGGCTGGCATCTGTTGTTACAATCGTCCAATCTGGTCTGCGAAAAGTCATTTCTTTGGACAGATGAACCCGTGACAACCACCAGAGAAGAGAATCTCTGGTCTCCTGGTCCAGATTTAGCAAAGGGGACAGATCTGAGTAATCCCCGTTCCATTGACTTAGCATGCATAGTTGCAGCGGTCTGAGATGTAGGCGCGCAAATGGCACTATGTCCATTGCCGCGACCATTAAGCCGATTACTTCCATACACTGAGCTACTGATGGGCTTGGAATGGAGTGAAGGACACGGCAAGCATTGAGAATCTTTGATAACCTGGACTCCGTCAGGTAAATCTTCATCTCTACAGAATCTATAAGAGTCCCTAGAAAAGGGACCCTTGTGAGTGGTAACAGAGAACTCTTCTCCACGTTCACTTTCCACCCATGCGACCTCAGAAATGCTAGAACTATCTCTGTATGAGACTTTGCAGTTTGAAAACTTGACGCTTGTATCAGAATGTCGTCTAGGTACAGAGCCACCGCTATGCCTCGTGGTCTTAGTACCGCCAGAAGTGAGCCCAGAACCTTTGTAAAAATTCTCGGGGCCGTAGCTAACCCGAAGGGAAGAGCTACAAACTGGTAATGCCTGTCTAGAAAGGCAAACCTTAGGTACCGATAATGATCTTTGTGAATCGGTATGTGAAGGTAGGCATCCTTTAAGTCCACTGTGGTCATATATTGACCCTCTTGGATCATGGGTAGGATGGTCCGAATGGTTTCCATCTTGAACGACGGAACCCTTAGGAATTCATTTAAGATCTTTAAGGCTAAGATTGGTCTGAAAGTTCCCTCTTTCTTGGGAACCACAAACAGATATGAATAAAACCCTTGCCCTTGTTCCGTTCGCAGAACTGGGTGGATTACTCCCATCACTAAGAGGTCTTGTACACTTTGTAGAAATGCCTCTTTCTTTACTAGGTTTGTTGATAACCTTGACAGATGAAACCTCCCTTGTGGAGGAGAAGTTTTGAAATCCAGAAGGTATCCCTGAGATATAATCTCCAACGTCCAGGGATCCTGTACATCTCTTGCCCAAGCCTGGGCGAAGAGAGAAAGTCTGCCCCCCACTAGATCCGTCTCCGGAAAGGGGGCCCTGTCTTCATGCTGTCTTAGGGGCGGAAGTAGGCTTTCTGGCCTGCTTGCCGTTGTTCCATGACTGGTTGCCTTTCCAACCCTGTTTATAACGAGCAGTAGTTCCTTCCTGTTTTGGAGCGGAGGAAGTTGATGCTGCGCCTGCCTTGAAATTACGAAAGGCACGAAAATTAGACTGTTTGGCCTTTGATTTGGCCCTGTCCTGAGGAAGGGTGTGGCCCTTACCTCCAGTAATGTCAGCAATAATTCCCTTCAAGCCGGGCCCGAATAAGGTCTGCCCTTTGAAAGGAATGTTTAGTAGTTTAGACTTAGAAGTTACATCTGCTGACCAGGATTTAAGCCATATCGCTCTGCGCGCCTGTATGGCGAATCCGGAATTCTTAGCCGCATTAGCCAGCTTAAGGGTTCTAATCTTGCTCAAAGATTCATCCAATGGTGCTGTGCGAATCGCCTCTTCCAGAGACTCAAACCAGAATGCCGCTGCAGCAGTGACAGGCGCAATGCATGCAAGAGGCTGTAATATAAAACCTTGTTGAACAAACATTTTCTTAAGGTAACCCTCTAATTTTTTATCCATTGGATCTGAGAAAGCACAGCTATCCTCCACCGGGATAGTGGCACGCTTGGCTAAAGTAGAAACTGCTCCCTCCACCTTAGGGACCGTCTGCCATAAGTCTCGTGTGGTGGCGTCTATAGGGAACATTTTTCTAAATATCGGAGGAGGGGAAAAAGGCACACCGGGTCTATCCCACTCCTTGCTAATAATCTCTGTAAGCCTCTTTGGTATAGGAAAAACGTCAGTACACACCGGTACCGCATAGTATTTATCCAGCCTACATAATTTCTCTGGGATTGCCACCGTGTCACAATCATTCAGAGCCGCTAACACCTCCCCTAGCAACACGCGGAGGTTCTCAAGCTTAAATTTAAAATTTGAAATTTCTGAATCCGGTCTCCCCGAATCAGAACCGTCACCCACAGAATGAAGCTCTCCGTCCTCATGTTCTGCAAATTGTGACGCAGTATCAGACATGGCTCTCGTGTCATCGGCGCGCTCTGTCCTTAACCCAGAGCTGTCGCGTTTGCCTCTTAACTCGGGCATATTGTATAATACTTCTTTCATAACATTAGCCATATCATGTAAAGTGATTTGTAAGGGCCTTGATGTACTTGGCGCCTCAATCTTACGCACCTCCCGAGCGGGAGACGAAGGTACTGACACGTGAGGAGAGTTAGACGGCATAACTTCCCCCTCGTTGTCTGGTGATAATTTCTTTATCGGTACAGATTGACTTTTATTCAAAGTAATATCAATACAATTGGTACACATATTTCTATTGGGCTCCACATCGGCTTTTAAACATAATGAACAAGCAGATTCCTCTGTATCAGACATGTTTAAACAGACTAGCAATGAAGCTAGCAAGGTTGGAAATTACTTCAATAAGTTTACAAGCAATATAAAAAACGCTGCAGCGCTTTTTTAAAAAACACAATTGAATAACAAAGAACTAGTTCAGTTATAGTCAACAATTCTTTAAATGTATTAATTGGCAGAGGATTGCACCCATTAGCAAAAGGATGATTAACCCCTCAGTACCCAAAACGGATATCAAATTAAGATTTAACGCTTTTATCACAGTCAAACACACTGACTGATTACCTCCCTCAAAAACGAATTTTGAAGATCCCTGAGCTCTCTGGAGACGTCCTGGATCAAAGAGGAAGAAGCAGGAAGACTGTGCTAGAATTTTAACTGCGCAACAAGGCGCTAAAAAAGGTCCCTCCCACTCCTATTACAACAGTGGGAGACCTGATATAACGGTTTCTATGCAGAAATATACGTTAGCCGTGTGGAAAAAAATCATGCCCAAAAAGATTTATCACCAAAGTACCTCACAAAACGATTAACATGCCAGTAAACGTTTTAAAAAACAACATTTCAGATGCTGTGTAAAGTTATTATTAAGCCTGCTACCAGTCGCTTCTACTGCAGTTAAGGCTCACACATTATATCAGTATTAACAGTATTTTTTCAGTCAAATTCTAGTCCCTAGAAAATAACTCTACTGTGCATACATTTATCAGCCTGATACCAGTCACTACTACTGCATTTAAGGCTGTACTTACATCATACGGGTAACAGCAGTGTTTTCTTAGTCAATTCCATTCCCAGAAAATATTGTACTGCACATACCTCATTTGCGGGAGACCCCGCATGCTATTCCCATTTTCTGAAGTTACCCCACTCCTCAGAATGTCGAGAACAGCCAGTGGATCTTAGTTACGCCTGCTAAGATCATAGAAAACGCAGGCAGTTTCTTCTTCCAAATACTGCCTGAGATAGAAAAACAGCACACTCCGGTGCCATTTAAAATAACAAACTTTTGATTGAAGAATAATTAAGTAAAAACTCCAGCTCCTCTCGCGACCTCCTTCTTTGTTGAGGGTTGCAAGAGAATGACTGGATATGACATGTGAGGGGAGGAGCTATATAGCAGCTCTGCTTAGGTGATCCTCTTGCAACTTCCTGTTGGGAAGGAGAATATATCCCATAAGTAATGGATGACCCGTGGACTGAACACACTTAACAAGAGAAATCTCATGTAACCAAACCAAAAGAGCAGAGATCTGTCCCTTCAGAGAACTGGCTGACAAACTTTTTCTCCAACCCTCTTGGAAAAAACAAGTGAATATGAGGTACTCTCACCTTATGCCAAGAAAACCTTGAGACCCACACCCAGATAGATAGGTTCTCCAGACCTTGCAATACATCCGGTGAGTCACCGGCTCACAAGCCTGGATTAGAGTGTCAATGACCTTATCTGAAGAATGTTTTTAGACAGGACTAAGCATTCAATCTCAATGTAGGAAGTCTCAGA